>NW_022436968.1:21944145-21948901 GCF_009761245.1 Sapajus apella | reverse complement strand
ATAGTGTTGTTTTAAAATTTGTGTTATTTTGTATTGTTTTTTATTTATTAATGCAAAATATTTTCAAATTGTGAAGACTGTCAGAAGGATCTGACTCAAGAGAGTTCCCTTCTCTAACTCTTCCAACCCAAGGCCCTTCATGGACTCTCCTACTATTTAATGGCAACAGTGGCAATTTTTTGAACAGAGTCATCTCACATTTGAGTGTAGCACTAAGTACTATGAAATGATTTTTGAGAGCCTTTGCTTGCTATGGTGAAAATCAGGTAGAGAAAAAAAGCCATTAGTTGAAACCCATCCGGAAAGCATTTTAAAGAAGTCTTGGTTATCTGAGTCATCTCAGAAGCCATTCTAAATTTTAAGGAGCCACAGGAAGTTATTTTTTAACTTAATGCTAGTAGAGCAGGTGTATTGCAGAGGGGCAATTATGGTAGAGTTCTATTTTATGTGCGGTTTGGGATCCAATAAGCATCCCCGTTTGGCTGAGGTCTGGTCACCTGAGGCTGAGGGTGTGTGGTGGAGAGCCTTTGCCAAGCCTGATGATCCTCTATTGAGGTTAGCTACTCAGGAACAGTCAGAGGTTTTTGAAAAGGGTCTGTTAAAATTGGACAAGGCTGTATTTCAATTTCATATTGTATTTTAATTGTAACAAGACAAATTGCAACACTCTAGACCTGTTCAAAAAGTTTTCCTCTCTCTCTTCACTTACAAATGCAGGGCTAAGCATTCTTTAAACATTAGCAGGCCTGGTCCGGCCCTCTGCCTAATGCTGGGGTTTTTCAACTCTCTGAATAGCCCTGGGCCTCAGATGTGGCATCTCACTCATCCATGGACCGATGACAGAGTAGTTGTCTGCAAAGGGGAGGTGGAGGTATTTGGACCTTTTTACTGCTTTGCTTAAAGCAGTAAAATTGTAGTCTGTGGTGACCTCCAATCACAACTCTTTTATCTCATTTAGGATCTTGAGGGAGCAGTTTCCTCTTCATTCTTTTATAGAGACATAAAAGCAAGAGGGCATGACTGCTAAACTAGGAGGCATTATGCCAGAAATTCACAGACTTCATGTGCTCTGCTTCCTAGTGGTGGCTGTGCAGGCCATGTTTCTGAAGAGTCACAGGGGCCTTGGTGTGCCCCGTCTGACTGATGATCAATCTCAGCTGTGAGTGAAAACCTGCAGTGGCCCCTGGGATCTCAGGCTCCTTCAAAGGGATTTTTTTCTGAGAGTCACTGAATACTGGCAGAGTCAAGAGCCTCGGTGGAGAGAGACAACTTGGGCAGTTGATTGTGTTGAGGGGGTGCTTAAGGGTGTGTATGTATGTATCTTTGTAGATGTTTTATGTGGGTATGTATATGGGTATCTGTGTGTGTGTGTGTGTGTGTGTGTGTGTATGTGTGTGTGTGTGTGTGTGTGGTGGGAGTGGGTATGTGGGTAGGAAACTCACAGGGAGAGGAGTTAGGAGAGCAGATCTCTAGGGAGAGGGGCCATAGTGATGCACTGAAGTTTACGGATGAAATGACCAAACAATGTTGGTGTTGTACTCATAAAAAAGAAATGAGAAGAAACTGAGTTTAAGGAGATTTTACAGCAATGCCTTCATGAAGTCTTTTTAGAAATTTCATCTATAAGTGAAGTCTCTTTCCCTCCTGGATTCCCATTCTCTCCCATTTCCATTGTGCTTCTTACCACATTTCACCTTGATACTTGCTATAGATGTATGTATCTCTCTTACCCATTTTTAACTTTCTGTGTGCATGAACCATGATCTTTGTATCACCCAAGTACTTTATTTCCCTGTCATATAGATGATACTCAGTAATGAACTATAGAAATAGTCCCTGAAAGTATAGTCTTCATACTCAGTAAATACTTGTAGATTGAATGCATTTTCAACACCTTTCTGGATTTTGTTGACATTGTTGGAAAAACTTGTAATCAGGAAAGAGTAAACATTTCAGTATTCTAAGTGGTTAATAATCATATAATTAAAATAATAACATAAGTGGTAAACATCTTGAGTTTCAAAGACTTTTGCTATATCCATGTCATCACTGACATTATAAATATACATTATATTAGCATACTAATGGTCACCTAACTTCTGTGTCTAAATGTGTACAAAAAGGGATTCCTTTTTTTTTTTGAGATGGGGTTTTGCTCTTGTTACCTAGGCTGTAGTACAATGGCTTGATGTCAGCTCACTGCCACCTCTGTCTCCTGTGTTCAAGCTATTCTCCTGCCTCAGCCTCCCTAGTAGCTGGGATTACAGGCATGTGCCACCATGCCCACCTAATTTTGCATCTTTAGTAGAGACGGGGTTTCTCCATGTTGGTCATGCTGGTCCTGAACTCCCTACCTCAGGAGATCTGCCTACCTCGGCCTCCCAAAGTGCTGGCATTACAGGCGTGAGCCACTGCACCTGGCCAAAATAGGATTCTTAATACCTGTTTTATCTAACAGAGTTGTGATGACCAAAATTTTCAGTAAGTGTCAAGGCCCCTTAAAAAGCTGATAGTGTTATAAAAAGATTGAGATTGTAGAGAACATAGTATTTAAGATCTTAACTGTTGTTATAGAGAAAAATGCATGCACACCTATCCATAAAACCTCTAAAAGACATAGAAGAATTCTAGTATATATTTTTAAGCACTTGATTCATTGCTTTCATGAGATACTTCTTTTAAAAAGTCTTGGTGACTAATAATGGTGACGATGATGGTGGTACTAGAAATAGCTTCTGTAGCCTTCTTTTTTTGAGACGAAGTCTCCCTCTATTGCCCAGGCTGGAGTGAAATGGCACTATCTCAGCTGACTGCAACCTCCGCCCCCTGGGTTCAAGTGATTCTCCTGCCTCAGCCTCCTAAATAGCTGGGATTACAGGTGCCAGCCACCACGCCCAGCTAACTTTTGTGTTTTTAGTAGAGGATGGGGTTTCACCATGTTGGCCAGGCTGATCTCATACTCTTGACCTCAGGTGATCCACTGCATCAGTCTCCCAAAGTGCTAGGATTATAGGCGTGAGCCACTATGCCTGGCCTGCAGCCTTTTATAATTGATAAAGCTCACATGCATTATCTCAGATTTGACAGTTCTCTGGAGGAGGTGAGTAGTTCTTTATAACACTAAATTACTGTTAAAAATAGTCCAACTGAACTGCAAAGTCATTTTAATGAATATATATTTAGTGAACATTACATTCAATGTTTTGAAATACATTTACTGATTTTCCAAAGACATATGAAAATTTTAAAAATATATTAAGGTAGTTGAGGGAACTAAGTGTTATGTACATTCCCGTAAGATGACAGTGTTACATAGTCTGCTAATGTGGTCCATTTCTTGGCCAAGCTTTTTGTTTATGATTATGGGAAGGCACTGGGCAGAGAGCAGTTCTGCCTCCCTCCCCCTTTCTCTCCACTTCTTCATCTGCTTCCTGCACCCCTCAGGTCTGACTGTTGGGTGTTGGAATCTACTGTCTCAAGAGGTCCCCAGGAGCTGTGGCAGGAACTGCCACTAAGGGGTCTACTCGGCTGATTGATGAGGGGGGTGGACTCTCTCCATGGTAAAGGGTGTGCAAATATTGACGATCATATAGCCAAGCAATGGAAGTCATCGAGGGGACAATGTTTCTTACCGATTTTTTGGTTATTGTGTATTCTTTTCCACAAATGCCTTTGTGTTCTTATTTTGTGCTCCAGCTAACTCAGAAACTGGCTAATTAGTCCCTAGATAATCCAGAGTTGACTGAATTAAAATTTAAGAGCATAGTAAATTTCCACATTGCATAATGCATGTGGGCAGCACCTGGAATCCAGAACCTTTGCTATCCCTCGGATGCCTGCCTTTGATAGTTTCTGTATTCAGCTACCTTGTGTAGTAAAACAAGGTCTGGCCCTGAACATTGTTGTTACTCTTATTACAGTCCTTATTATACTGTATTCTAATTTTGGTTGACTCCCTTTGCCACTAGATCGTGAGCTCCTCATGGATAGTGTTGGGATTTTGCTCATCTTTGTGCTTCCAGATTAAGGTGCCTAATGAATAGTAGTAAAGCAATATAGGTGACTGAGTGAATAAATAAAATGAATGTGCATTCATGAAAGGATGTGTTAGGTGAATGGAAAGTCATTTAAAGTTTAATAGATTTCATAAATTTCTCTGGTGTCTAAGTCTCCTGAAAGAAAAAAAAGAATGGTTTTAATACTTATTTATAGCCCAGGTGGTAAGAAAGGACTTTTTAATTTTAAAAACCCTATTCCTTTTAAGATTATAAATAACATTCTAATAAAATAGACTTTTTTTGATATTGCTAATAGGCATTATTACCATTATGATTTATATAGCACTTAAAATAATTTTATGTCATCAGAATTATTTTTAGTTCTAGCCTTGTTGCTAACTTAGATGGATTGTTCTCTAACTTGCTGTCAGAAAGTTTTTGATGACAGTGAAATTCATCTTGGAAGAGCTGAGGAACCATGAGAAGAAAAAAATCACAAAATAAAACAGGAGTACATAGTGATTTGGGAGTTAATAAGAAATAAGACCAAACTAGTATTTATTGGATAAATGAATAGATAAATGAAGGTGACTGTTTGGGCTGCTAAAACAAAGTTCCTTCCTTCCTTTCTTCCTTCCTTTTTTCTTCCTTTCTCCTTCCCTTCTCCCTTCCTCCTTCCCTCCTTCCATCCTTCCTTCCTTCCTCCCTCCCTCCTTCCTTCTTTCCTTCCTTTTCTCCTACTTTTCTTCCTCCCTCCC
>NW_022436968.1:21761162-21944045 GCF_009761245.1 Sapajus apella | reverse complement strand
TTCCTTCCTTCCTTCCTTCCTTCCTTCCTTCCTTCCTTCTTTTCTTCCTCCCTCCCTCTCTTGCTCTCCCTCCCCTCCCCTCCCCTCCCCTTCGTTCCCTCTTCCGGCTTCACTCTCACCCAGGCTGGAGTGCAGTGGCGTGATCATGGCTTGGAGCAGCCTCAACCTCCTGGGCTCAAGCAATCCTCCTGTCTCAGCCTTCTGAGTAGCTGAGACCACAGGCATGCACCAACATGATTGGCTAATTTTTAAATTTTTTGTAGAAATGTAGTTTTGCCCTATTCTCTGGGGCAGTCTTGAACTCCTGGGCTCCAGCAGTCCTCGTATCTTGGCCTCCCAAAATGCTGGAATTACAGGTGTGATCCACTGTGCCCTGCCTAACAAAGTACTTTAGGTGGCTTATAACAACAGGAATTTATTTCTTATAGTTCTAGAAGCTAGGAAGTCCAAGATCAAGGTGCTGGTAGATTTGGTGTCTGGTGAGGGCTGCTCTCTGACTCATAGGCAGCACCTTTTTCTGTATCTTCACATGACAAAATGGAGAGCCAGTCTCTGGGGTCTCTTTTATAATGGCACTAATCCCATTCATGAGGACTCTGCCCTTATGATCTAATCGCCTCTCAAAGGCTCCACCCCCTAATGCCATCACTTTAAGGGTTAGGATTTTAACATATAAATTTGGGGGATGTAGGACACAAACATTAAGACCATAGCCGAAGGTCTCTCCAAGAAAAAATTTACATGCATGAAACATGAACTAATAAACAATGGGATTAGATGCCAAAAAGAAATGTTATCAATTGGATTTCAGAGAAGAGAAAACATTGTCAGGAAAAGCTCCAAAAAGGGAGTGAAATCTAAGCTGGGCCATAAGGAAATTAGTCAGTGTGAGAAAATAACTTTATGTTGGTTTTCTATTGCTGTGTAACAAATTATGATAAACTTAGCTGCTTAAAAAAGCATACATGTATTATCTGTCTGTGATCATGTGGCAGGAGGCTAGGTACAGCTTGTCTGGATCCTCTGTTCAGGGTTTTAAAGGCTGAAATCAAGGTGCTCCTGGCCAAGCAAGGTGGCTCAACCCTGTAATTGCAGCATTTGGGGAGGCTGAGGCAGAAAGTTTGATTGAGCCCAGGAGTTCAAGACCACCCTGGGCAACATGGCGACACCCTGTCTCTATCAGAAAAGAAAAACAAAAAAAAATTGAAGAGCATGGTGATGTACACCTGTAGTCTCACCTACTTGGGATGCTGAGGTGGAAGGATCACTTGAACCCAGGGGGCCGAGGCTTCAGTGAGCCATAATCACACCACTGCAATCCAGCCTGGGTGACAGAGTGAGTAACAGGTGCTTTTTTCTGGAGCTCGGTAACCTCACATCATTTTTGGCAGAATTCAGTTTCTTGCAATGGTAGGCCTGAGGTCCTTGTTTTCTTGCTGGCTGTCAGTCAGCAACTGCCCACATTTCTTGCCACGTGGCCCTCCAGAGGCCCTCAGGCAACCAGGGCGGCTTTCTTCTTCAAGGCCAGCAAAAGAAACTCTCACTCCTTCCATCCTTGTTTAGAGGTCTCACTTGATTAGGTCAGGCCCACCCAGGAAAACCTCACTTTTGACGAACAGAGTCAACTAATTACAAAGTCAACTAATTATGGCCCTAATTAATCTGCAAAGTCTCTTCTCCTTTGCCATACACCATAACATAATCATGGGCGTGCTTTCTCTTCATTTTGCCGTATTCTATTGGCTAAAAGCAAATTGCAGCTCCCATCCAGCCTCAAAAGGATTATACAAGGCGTGGGTCATAGGGGGGCACTTTATAATCCTGCATTCCACAGTGCCTTTGTTTACAAATGATTCTTTTCAAATTTTTATCTTATTTTGTTAAGAACACTTACTATGAGATCTATGCTCTGAGCCATTTTTAAATGTATGATATATTTTTGTTGGGCATAAATACAGTGTTGTACAGCAGATCTCTAGAGCTTGTTCGACTTTCTTAACTGAAACTCTAGGTTAGCTGATTAATAACTCCCCATTTCCCTTTCACTCCAGTCACTGGTAGCCATCATTCCACTTTTTTATTCTATGAATTTGACTATTTTAGAAACCTCGTATAAGTGGAAACGTGGTGTTTGAGATTGGTTTATTTCACATAGCAGAATTCTTCAAGGTTCATGCATGTTGTCAAGATTGCAGAATGTCCTTCATTTTCAAGGGTAAATAATACTCCATTTCATTTATATATATGTTATTTTTTTATCCATTTATCTGTTGATGGACATTTAGGTTGTTTCCATATCTTGGCTGCTGTGAATAATGCTGAAATGGACATGGAAGTGTGAGTATCTTTTCAAGAACCTTGATTTCAATTCTTTTGGATAAATACCCAGAAGTGGGATTGCTGGATCAATGGTAGTTCTATTTCTAATTTTTTAAGGAACCTCTAAACTGTTTTTCATAGCAGCCACGCCATTTTTGATTCTGACCAACAGTGTACAAAGGTTCCGGTTTCCTTACATCCTCACCAACATTTTGTGTTTTTTTTGGGTAATAGCCATCTTGACAGATGTAAGGTAAAATCTCATTATGGCTTTGATTTGCATTTCCCTGATGATTAGTGACAGTGAGCACCTTTTCATACACCTGTTGGCTATTTGCATGTCTTCTTTGGAGAAATGCCTACTCAAGTCCTTTGCCTATTTTTAAATTAGGATATTAATTTTTTTAAAATACCAAGTTGTAGGAGTTGTAAATGATTCTTTTGTTGTTGTTTGAACATGTTTTAAAAGTGTAAGTTTTTTTAAAAAAGTCATTTTTAAAAAGAGCTCTGGATATTAGATGCCAGGCTAAGGCAAATAACTTGTCTGTACTTGGAGCTTTTGCTTAGGGGACCAGCTGTTCATCGTTATGAAGGGAGAAGAAAGGAACCCAGAGTGAGCTATAATTAGAGAAAGCACATCATCATTTTGATATGCTGCAAGAACTTCCTAACTTCCTCTTGGCTGCTGATCTTGACTGTCTCCCATCTGCCTCTAGTCACAGTGAAGGTGATCTTTCCAAAATGCATATCCAATCGTGCCACTACCCTGCTTAAAATACTTCTGCTAATTATTAGACAGAACCCTCCTAGGACAGTACTGCCATGCTGTTCAGATTCATGTCTCAACCCGTGCTTTGTGCTTCACATGCCCTTTATCAAGCTCAATGAGAGAGTAGCTGTTAAGAATTAAAGGGGATGGATTTGAGAGACATTCCCAGGTAAAATTACGGGAATGTGGTGAGGGAGAGTGTCTTGGTCTGTTTTGTGCTGCTATGACAGGAGACTGGGTAATTTGAAAAGAACAGAAATTTATTTCTCCCAGTTCTGGGGGCTGGGAAGTCCAGTATGAAGCTGCCAGCATCTGGTGAGAATCTTCTTGCTGTGTCCTCACATGGTGGAAGGTGGAAAGGGGTGAGCCCATTCCTGCAAGCCTGTTTTTTAATAGCAGCGTTAGTCCACTCATTAATCTACAAATACTGCATGAAGGCAGAGCCCTCATGACCTAAGCACTTTTCATTAAACCCCACCTCCCAACGTTTTTGCACTGGTGATTAGATTTCCGATCCATAGCAGAGGCAGTAGGCTCACCTCCACGCCATTTAGACCATAGCAGAGGGTGAGGCTATTCCATGCATTAGAAGTAAGGAGGGCAGGTGCAGTAGCAGATGTGGGAGAGAAGATAAGTTCGGTTTGAAGTCGCTGTAGAACATTACATGCAATGACTTTTTGCATGGGTGGCCCTCTTTTGGGCATTGTAGGATCTATAAAGGAAGTGCCAGATATGACCTCAGAGAGATGAGAAAACATGTTGCATTAGGAAATTAGAGATTCACAAAAGGATTGTCACTGGTGGTAGATTCTAGAGGTCAAATAGTAAAGGTGTCTGTTAATAGCTGAATGAAATTTTCCCCACTCCATGAAGTACCCAATAAAATTAATGATAGATAGAAGGTTGCTTTTCATTGTTTCTGAGGCTTAAATATTAAACAAGAATGATATTATTAGGGCCTAATTTGGGGGTACACAAAAATATCAGGAGAAGAGATTTCATTCTCCTCTCAGTTATCTCAAATTAATTATCTTTCCGAGTGTCTTTGTCATTTAACAATCTGGTTATGAAGCTTGAAGTTCTGTGCTTGTTTTGGACTGTATAGAAGTATATACATTTTCCTTGTACTGTTTTCTAGTGAGTGTCAGGCTAAAAATCTTTTTAGCTGCGCTAGTCTGCCCTTCTAATGTGGGAGACGCTCTGGTGAGAATAAACAAAAAGGGATGCTCTTTCCTTCTTTGTGGAAGATGGATTCTAATCCCTGTTTATCTCTTTTCCTATGTAACTAAGCAGAATCTGCCATATACACGTCCAGTCAGTTTCTAGCTCACCTAGTCCTTACGCTTCCTCCCGCAGTCACTTGCATGCTGCCATTGCTTTGGGCCTGCAGCTGCTGCCAGTGCTTCTATGGCAGCAACCCGACTCCCTGCTGGCACCAGCACCAGCTCTGCCTCCCAGAAAATGTGCTGTACTGACTGGAATCCCCCACTAGGGGCGCCTCTGCCAACTGCTGCTGTCCTCACTGTCCCCTCAGACACACAGACTGATTGAAAGTTGTCTGCACCCTGTCCATAGCACCTTATTAATCGCTGAAGTCCTTGTCTCTGTTCCAAAGCCCCCTAACTTTGAGGACATAGCTTCGGGCTAGAAGTTTAGAAACCCCTTCCAAAGGGGTAACAGGAGGAAGAGGCGCTGATACTGATGTGTTGTGTCTTCCCAAGTCAAGCCTGCACATCTCTCAATGCTTTCAGCCCCACTGTCATCTCAAAGACTGGGCACACTCAGATTTCCCTTCCTCTTCCCCAGGAAGCAGAATCCAAACCCTTCCAGTAGGGGTTTGTTGGGAGGCCAGGGAGGTTGTGGGCATATTCTTTGAATCTAGTTTTCTTGGGCCTAAAAGTGTGACATGGTGAAAACTGAGCAAGATGAAGAGCCTGTAAACTAAGCTCAGAAAAGCCTAGACCTGAGGTCTCCTGCTTAGTGACAGATCATCTACTCCTGTCCTCTGAAAATGTTCATCTCTCATGATGGGATCTGTCTTCTGACAATGTCCCAAGTCCCTTGAACTCTGGCCTGGCTAGTCTTGACTTCTGTATTAGTCTGGGTGATGCTGGCTGATGCTGTGATAACGTTCCCGCCTCCATCCCAATAGCTTCATACAGTGGAGGTTTATTTGCCACTTACAGAGAATCTTTTGTGGGTTGTACATTCTTCTCCATCTTGTGGCTATAGCATGTAAAATACATGCCTCCTGTCTTAGTTTCCTAGGGCCACCAAACAAGGTACCAATAACTGAATGGTTTAAAACAATAAACACTTTTTTCTCTCAGGGTTCTGACGGCTGGAAGTCCAGAATCAAGATGTCTTCTCTCAAGGCTGTAGGGAAGAATCCTTCTTAACCCTTTCTAGCTTTTGAAGGTTGCCAGCAATCTTCGGCATTCCTTGCTGGTAGATGCATCACTCCAGTCTCTGTTGCCGGCTCCATGTGGCTGTCTTCCCTCTGTCTCTCTGTCCAAGTTCCCTCTTTTTCTAAGGGTGCTAGTCATTGGATTGGGGCCAACCATAATCCAGTGTGACCCCATCTTAATTTGATTGCATCTACAAGACCCTATTTCCAAAGAAGATTACATGCACAGGTGCTGAGAATCAGGTCCCTGATATATCTTTTGAGGAGACGCATTCAACCTATAACACCCTTCAAAGCTGTTCCTGAAGAAGAGAGAGGTGAAAGAGAGGCCCCCAGCTCTTATCAGCCTCACCTCAGAAGAGATATAGCTAGTTTTGTTCGCAGTCCAGCCCCAACATCACTACAAGGGAGATTAGTACATTCAGGGGAGCACATGGGTATTTGGTGAATACTGTACTACGTGTCTCCATCACATCCTCACCCAATTCATTTCCTCTGGTCCCAGAATGCTCTGGGGCACACATGATAGTTTCTATATAACGTGAAATATCTATCAAGGAATAGCAGTAGGTTTTTGCAAAGTGCATCAAAGGAACAGACTTGGAAAACTGCTCAAAGAAAATAGTAGTTACATAGTTTGTAAAACTGTCGTATTTTTGTTTGGTTCTTTGATTTATCTTAATTCAGAGGTTACCAAATGGTAGTCAGCGGGTTGGATCTATTCCATAGATTCACGTGTGTGTGTGTGTGTGGCCTACACAATGTTCAAGAAATGTGAACAGACTGGGCATGGTGGCTCATGCCTGTAATCCTAGCACTTTGGGAGGCTGAGGCAGGAGGGTTGCTTGGGCCCAGGAGTTTGAGACCAGCCTGGGCAACGTGACGAAACCCTGTCAGTACAAAAAATTAGCTGGACATGGAGGAGTGTGCCTGTAGTCCCAGCTACTTGGGAGGCTGAAGTGGCAGGATCACTTAAGCCCTGGAGGTCGAGGCTGCAGTGATCCAAGATCGCGTCACTGCACTTCAGCCTGGGTGACAAAGTAAGACCCTGTCAAAAAAAAAAAAGTGTGAAAAAACACCTAGATTAACTTTGAACAATTGAAGTATTTGACAACATCTAGCCTCACATTTACACAGAAAACTAATAAGAAGGAAAATAGCCAAGTAAGAGTTGCTCCCTGCAGACAATCTTGTGTTTGCAGTTTACCCTGATGCCCACCATTGCCTAGAGAATCACCAGCACTGAGGCTGTCGTTTCTCATTTGTCTTTGTGCTTTCACTGTTGTTTTCTTAGAGTAGAGATTTTTTCCCCTTATATCTTGTTCTTTCTGCTCACTTCCTTTACCTCATTGGCCCCTGCAGACATTTGTGTTTGTGACTTCAATTTTTAGTAAAATCTGCATTTTCATGTATCTTGTTCCCTCAGGTGTTTCCAAGGGATTAAGCATTATACCCGAGTATCACCTTGAACTTAGCACTCTGGGGTTGACTTCTGCTGTAGCCATCTGCAATAGTAGTGATTTAAGGCAAATAGTTGATAAAGCTCCGGAAATGTCTCTATCAGCCCAGAAATACCTATAAGGGGTGGATAAGTATTTGCAATGAAATATTCACAATTGGAATATTTGTGTAAATTTGAATATGATTAAAATGAGGCCTGTTAACTCACTTTGAGGTAAATCTTTACTGATATAGCTTTGGTGCCTTTTCTCCCTGTACAGACCATTGGAGCGATCCAGCGAAGATGTGGATATAATCTTCACTCGACTGAAAGAAGTTAAAGCTTTTGAGAAATTTCACCCAAATCTCCTTCATCAGATTTGCTTGTGTGGTTATTATGAGAATCTGGAAAAGGGAATAACATGTAAGAAATACAACTCCAGTCGTATATTTCCATGTATGGTTTATGCTCATTTGTGGTTACTTTATGGGGATCAATAGCAAATGGAGTATTCATGTGCCAAATATTTAAGCTTCAACCAAAGGTATTGAGTTGACATTTCCCTCTAGTCTGTTTATTCAGTTCCACATAGGCATTTCCCTAACTCCTTTGTTCACAGAACATAAATGGTTCTTCCAGGGCAACCGGCTTTCTAGATGGAGCTAGAAGGATGTAATGATTCACACATTTAGCTGTATCCTTAGAAATCCAAATAACTGCATCCTCTAATCCAAGAAATGTGTGGCCAATAGGATATAAAACTAAAAGTTCTCTTTACTAGTGCTGATAGTAATGTTTTGAATTAATGTCAGTAATATCATCTATTCCAGGTGTGAATAAGGGGCAGGGAGATAGAGTAACAGCTGGATTTTTTTTTTAAAGTATTTTTTTCCATTAAAGAAGTAATAGTTCTTCTGTTGGAACACTTTATGCTGCACTAACAGAAAACTCCCTTTCAACTGATTTGAATATTCAATGACTCATACAAGAAGAAAAATAAAATCAATTACTCATATAGAAGAAGTCCTGAGGTAGAATGACTTTGGGGTTTGGTAGTGAAGTGACTCAGTGAAATTATGAAGGATTCAGGTCCTTGCTGTCTTTTTTGTTTTTGTATGCATTCTGAGGTGTTGAGGTGTTGGCTTTTGTCCTCAGACTTGTCCTAAATTGTTCTGACAGCTACAGCTGTTGGATGGATTGTGTACTGATACAAAAACATCCTGCCGAAGGACTATTTCTTTTTGGATCTCTGTTTCAGAAGTCCCCCCACAGACTTCTTGTATTGATTCATTGGCCAGAAATGCATCACATGCCTAAGTCTAAACCAATCACTGGCAAAAATAATGGGATCACTAGGACTGATTTAGACCAATCATGATTGCCCTAGGGGAGCTAACTCCTAGCCGTGTGGATGGTGGTGGAAACTTGTCTAAAACCGGGGTTCTGTTAGACAAGAGGGCATGAGTGGTTCTGGGTGGGAAAGCAACAGGATGAGTCACAACATTATTGTAGAAAATTTAGAAAGTCAACAAAATAAAAATCACCTACAATTTCTACCATTAACATTTTATATATATTCTTCAAAATGTTCTCCTACGTGTACACATACAAACATAGTTACATAGGTTTTTTTTTCTTTCTTTCTTTCTTTCTTTTTTTGAGATGAGGTCTTGCTCTGTCATCTAGGCTGGAGCACACTGGTGCAATTATGGCTCACTACAACCTTCAACTCCTGGGCACAAGCCATTTGCCCACCTCAGCCTCCTGAGTAGCTAGGACTACAGGTGTATCCCGCCATGCCCAGTGACTTTCTTTAATTTTGGTAAAGACCAGGTCTTGCTATGTTGCCCAGGCTGGTCTTGAACTCCTGGTATCAAGCAATCCTCTCGTCTTGGCTTCCCAAAATGTTGGGATCATAAGCGTGAGCCACTGCACCCAGTTCATAGTTACGTTTCTGTTAAGAAAAAACTCGTCCATACGTATCATTTTCAACCATTTTTTTAAACTGACATCAGAAACTTTATTCTTTTGGCAATAAGACTATTTTATGTTTTTATAAGCCATTTTCAAAATGAATTTCCTAAGATATGTAACATGAATTTGATTGACAAATAATAATGTCTTTTGGGGCCAAGAAGTTCATGAAAGGCAAAATCCTAACTCTAGAATGAATCACTTCCAAAGATTTGGAGCAGCAGAGTTACTGGAGAGACCAGCTACAAACTCATTAACCCCATGTTAAGCTTGTCATTGCACTTGATAGGATGTCGTTGTTGGTCTTTGCCTTTCCACAGCATGTACTAGTCAGGAAGTTCAGAGCAGCTTGTCATCATTAATTATGGTTCCCAGAAGCCTGCTCTTCTCCAGTGAGCACTAGCCTTGCCAGGACTCTGTTGTCCCACAAGCTGCTAGGTAATTTTTTCATTGAGTTACTTGACCTCTGACTTTAACCGTGAAAAAAATGTTAAAATATCAAATCACTCCATGTATTGTAGTTATTTAGCTAGGATATTTAAAAGGACAGGTCGTTTGCATGAGATTTTTGAACCAGTTTTTTGGAATCACTTTTCCATACCTCGTTCTTAATATGATATGGGAACTATGGTTCTATCTAAATTTCTAAATATTTTCTCTCTGAGATGACACACTTAGAGAGCAAAATCAGGTTCAAAAATTTCTGATGAAGATCATTTCCAAATGCCTAAAAGCAGTGAATTTATAAAAAGAGTAAGAAAATGGACAATGATAATATAGTAGTTAGAATTTTTGAACAAAGCAGATTTTGGTTTTTTAAATCAATCATTGGTCGCCTTAAAAGGAGAAAACACGTGGCTTTTGAGATAGTCTTGGCAAGTATCAGTCAATTCTTCTTAAATTCAAAGGATCTTTTTTTTTTTTTTTAAATTCAAAGGATCTTATAACATTTTAAGCTATTATCTTTATTACGGCTCTGTAAGTACGGTACCATACTCTTTAACAGAGTTCCATTTCATAGAATATTGAATAAATAGGATATAGCTTTGTTGACAGATGAGGTAAAGAAATACTTGTCATGTTCTTGTGGGAAACAGATAGGGGAAGGATGGTAAGCTCAGTTAGGTCCAAGACATGCTTGTACCAATGAAAAACTATCAGATCATACAGCAAAACCAAGTTGTATTTGTTATATTTATATCACTGTTTGTTTGTTTTTTCCAGTATTTCGCCAGGGTGATATTGGAACAAACTGGTATGCTGTCCTGGCAGGGTCTTTGGATGTTAAAGTATCTGAGACCAGCAGTCACCAGGTAATATGCTCTATTTTTTTGAAAGTAGAATTTATTATTATTTTTTAAAAGACATATTATCCCTACGTCTTTCATGCCATCAGAATTACGTTTTCAAGTCCATTTCCTCTTTCCCACAGTAAGGGGTTCTGCAGTGTTTGTTGGATTCCTTTATTAAGTTACTCAACAAACATCTACTGAATGTCTTCCTTGATTTGAGTATGATGCCCGGTGTAAAAACATGAAATGCGAGAACACATTGCCTACCTTCTAGGAGCTTCAGTCTATTTGGAAATGCAAGCAATTGCAATGTGACATAAATTGCTGCAGTACAGGGTGAAATGTGAGTGAAGGGGAAGGAGAAGAAGTCTCCTTATACTTCCTCTTGGACCCATCTCTATCTTTGTATCTTGAATTTTCTTTGTCCTAGAAGTGGTCTCCTCACTGGCCTTGTAGGAGGTCTGGTGATGCAGGGGAAATGTGATTGATGTAGTCCCTCTAAAATCTCTATTTCTCTGCCTTGTCTTTTCAAATGTGGAAGGCTAATAATATTATTTTCCTTCTAGATTACAACACTGGCTTTATTTTCATTCGTCACCTCCAAGGGGTTTAGCATCCTAATAGATGAAACTCATTCTTTTTTCTGTTCACAAAATTTATGACTATTTAAAAAAAGAAAGAAAAAATATATGAATATTTAAAGTTGAACCCAGGGTTTTCGTGGGTTCATGCAACTTCCCTGTCTCCCTGCCTTTTGTTATTCTTTCAAATTACCCCATGCCCTTCCTCTCTGCATATCTCTGACCTGTGGTTGCTGTCCTGGTGGGGACTCTCTGGTCCTTTTGGCTCTGAGCTGCTCCTGGTACTTCCCTTCCCCAGGTTTCACCTTCATAGATGTGCCCTGGGGACAGGGTCTACAGCAGAGTCATTCTACTTGGTTCCTCCTGCAGCTTGAGTGGGTCCTGAATGAGTGATGATGGAGAGAGTGGAAAGGCTGAAAAGAGAAAGGTGACAAAAGAGAGGAAAGGGAAACAAGATGAGAATTGAGGAGAAAAAAAAAGAATAGGAAAACTTGGGAAGGAGAGAGAAGGAGAATCAGAAGAGTCAGAGCAGATATGCCTAAGGGGATGATAAGTAACACCAGCTCTTATGTGCTGACACACCAGATGCGAAAGCTGGCCTGAGATTCTGATGGTATTAAAACAGTAACTGGCCAGGGATTTCAGGAATATTGTCCTTGACCAGTTGTCTCTCACCATGGCATCCTAGCAGGGTTATTAGCTACAGATTTAACAATTTTAACTAAACTTTTAATTTTAGATTTACTTGTAGTTTTGACCTCAAAACCAATGCAGAGAACTTTCCTGAGCTGGGCTCAGTCTTCTTTTAGTTGTTAGGAATTATTAGTTTTATACCAAAGCCGGCTTACTGCGTCCTTTATGTATTTCATCCCACAGTGTTCAACCAGAGTTTTCTGGATGGGTTTGTGTCACTAAGATAAAAGGAAGAGAAAGCTCATTGACCCCTACACCTTCTAGCCCTGCAGAGTACAGCCTGAGATAAAAAAGCCTTCAGCCAGTTCTGAGGGCAGGACATGGTCCATCTACATGGAAGAAAGATAATGGCCAAGATGGCAGGCCCCCCCATCCATGCCAAGATGCTTGCAAGGGAGAAACAAAACTGCCATCTCTACCCATGCTGGCCTTGTGATGGGCTCTGGTCTCTGCCCACTAGCAATGTGGTAAATCAGGGGGATTGTTTAACATGGCAGAGTAGTGCCCCATGCAAGTCAGGGTTCTTCAGAGAAATGGAAGTGCTAAGAGATAGAGATGGAGAGAAAGACAGGGAGATTTATTTTTAGGAATTGGCTCACATGATTGTGAGGGCTGGCAGGTCGGAAGTCTAGAGCTGGCAGGCTGGAGACTCAGGTAAGAGTTGTTGCAATCTTGAGTGTGAAGGCTGGAAACTCAGGCAGAGTTTCTGCATTGCAGTCTGGAAGGAGGATTTCTTCTTTGGGAAACCTCAAGGTAAACCTGTTTGCTCTTAGGCCTTCAGGTGAGTAGATGAGGCACACTCACATCATGGAGGATGGTCTACTTTAAGGTCTACTGATTGTAAACGTTAATCACATCTAAAAAATATCTTAACAACAACGTTTAGATTAGTATTTGACCAAACCACTGGCCATCATTGTCTAGCCAAGTTGACACATAAAATTAACCTTAATGGACCCCAGTGAGGAGGGAAATGGGGTTGGGTGATGGGCCATGGGTGAGGAGCCAGGAGAGACCTGGAATTCCTACCCCTAGAGACCAGAAACGATCATTGCTAAGTGCCTTCCTTTTGTGGCTCGTGCGAGGAGACATTAGCTAAACTAATCTTTAGGCATGTGTGTCCTGTTTTTATCAAAGACTTGAAAACAAGGCTGAGTGACATAGGTGCAGCTTTCCCAGGGCCACCTACATGTACGTGGGCAAGCTGAGATTTGAGTTCAGGTCTGATGTCCTCCAAATTGCATGTTCTTCTGCTGGGCACACACGTGAACAGAGGTGTGAGGAGGATGACAAAAGTGAGAGAAAAAAAGTTACAAGAAACTAAGAGAAAACTGAGGAAAGAGAAAAGAGGTGATGGTACAGAGTTAAGTCTTTCAGGGAGAACAGGGCAAAGTTTCTTGCCAGCCTGCTCCTTGCTGCCCTGCACGTCTGCCTTCTCAACTGATTGTCAGAGGGATGTAGTGACAAATTCTCGAACTTAGCCCTGGGTTTCAGCCCCTCAGTGGGTATGGGCCAGGATGGCAGGAGAAGAGCAGGAATGGCTGCTGGCAATGGGTGGCCTACGACAGGGGGCTCTGTGGCTAGCGTGTCACAAGTGTTTTCCCACCGGCACGCACCACACCTCTCTCCCATTAGTGCTGTGGTTTGTCTCATTTTAGAGGATATTCAGCAGCTGGTCCAAGGTCACACAGCTCCTGGGTGTCTGGGCCAGTTCTTTGTGATTCTGGGGCTCAATGCTTGCCCATCATGGTTGTACAGGTGCCGCCCAGAAGGACTGGAAGGGGAAGGAATAGAGGTGGGAGCTGAGCCAGCTATCGAGGAAGAAGGAATACAGGGAGAAGTCTTCTCTTGCAGCTCCTCTAATTCTTGCCTGGGTGTCTGATGCAGCACTCAGCCACACAGCCCTACCCTCTAAGCCCACTGCCCAGGTGCCGTTGGGGGCATTCCACCTCCCACCTTCTCTTAGATTTGGCGATGCACAGTGAAAGGGGTGTGGCCCTCCCTCCAAAGGGCGTTGGGATTAGAGGGTGGGGTAGATAAGTGTATGTAATAGGGAGGGAAAGTGAGGTACACTGTATATAAGATGGAGGCAAAATATTTAGAACTGATGTTGATGGATGTGGAGGTGTAGAGAGAAAGGGAGGCTCCTGACTTGGGTGGAGAGGTGGACGGTGATGCCACTAATAGAAATGGGAATACGTGAGGGAGACCACCTTTCCCAGATTCAGCAATAGTATTTTATACTATACATTTATTAGGTAGTTATATTAGTCTGTTTTCATGCTGCTGGGAAAGACATACCTGAGACTGGGCAATTTACAAAAGAGATAAGTTTATTGGACTTAAAGGTCCACATGGCTGGAGAGACCTCACAATCATAGCAGAAGGCAAGGATGAGCAAGTCACATCTCACATGGATGGCGGCGGCAAAGAGAGCTTGTGCAGGGAAACTTTCAGTTTCAAAACCACCAGATCTTGTGAGACTCATTCACTATCAGAGAACAGTGCAGGAAAAACCCATCCCCATAATTCAATTACCTCCCACCAGGTTTCTCCCATGACACATGGGAACTATGGGAGTTACAATTCAAGATGAGATTTGGGTGGTGACACAGCCAAACCATATCATTCTGCTCCTGGCCACTACCAAATCTCATGTGCTCACATTTCAAAACCAATCATGCCTTCCCAACAGTCCCCCTAAGTCTTAATTCATTTCAGCATTAACTCAAAGTCTACAGTCCAACATCTCATCTGAGACAAGGCAAGTCCCTTCTGCCTATGAGCATGTAAAATTAAAAGCAAGTTAGTTACTTCCTACATATAATGGGGGTACAGGCATTGGTTAAATACAGCCATTCCAAATGGAAGAAATTGGCCAAACCAAAGGCTACAGGCCCCATGCAAATCCGAAATCTAGCAGGACAGTCAAATCTTAAAGCTCCAAAATGATCTCTTTTGATTCCATGTCTCACATTCACGTCATCCTGATGCAAGAGGTGGGTTTCCATGGTCTTGGGTAGCTTGTGGCTTTGCAGGGTATAGCCTTCCTTCTGGTTGCTTTCCCAGGCTGGCATTGAGTGTCTGTGGCTTTTCCAGGTGCACGGTGCAAGCTGTTGGTGAATCTACCATTCTGGGGTCTGGAGGACAATGGCTCTCTTTTCACAGCACCACTAGGTGGTGCCCCAGTAGGGACTCTCTGTGGGGGCTCCAACTCCACATTTGCCTTCTGCACTGTTCTAGCAGAGGTTCTCCATGACAGCCCTGCCCCTGCAGCAAACTTCTACCTGGACACCCAGGTGTTTCTGTACATCCTCTGAAATGTAGGCAGAGGTTTCTAAACCTCAATTCTTGACGTCTGTGCCCCTGCAGGTTCAGCACCACATGGAAGCTGCCAAGGCTTGGGGCTTGCACCCTCTGAAGCCACAGCTTAAGCTGTACCTTGGCCCCTTTTAGTCATGGCTAGAGTGGCTAGGATGCAGGACACCAAATTCCTAGGCTGCACACAGCACCAGGACCCTGGGCCTGGCCCATGAAACCATTTTTTCTTCCCCTAGGCATCTAGGCCTGTGATGCGAGGGGCTGTCAAAGAGACCTCTGACATGCCCTGGAGACATTGGCTTGAATTTATCCTCAGAAAATGGGATTGTCCTTTCTATTGCATTGTCTGTCTGCAAATTTTACAAACTTTTATGCTCTGCTTCCCTTGTAAAACTGAACGCCTTTAACAGTACCCAAGTCATCTCTTGAATACTTTGTTTCTTAGAAATTTCTTCCACCAGATACCCTAAATCATCTCTCTCAAGTTCAAAGTTCCACAGATCTCTAGGGCAGGGGCAAAATGCTGTTAGTGTCTTTGCTGAAACATCACAAGAGTTACCTTTGCTTCAGCTCCTAAGAAGTTCCTCATCTCCATCTAAGACCACCTCAGCCTGGATTTGTCCATATCATTATCAGCACTTTGGTCAAAGCCATTCAATAAGTCTGTCTTTTTCCACACTTTCCTGTCTTTTTCTCAGCCCTCCAAACTCTTCCAACCTCTGCCTGTTACCCAGCTCCAAAGTCGCTTCCACATTTTCAGGTATCTTTTAAGCAGCACCCATTCCACTGGTATCAGTGAACTCTGTTAGTTCATTTTCATGCTGCTGATAAAGACATACCTGAGACTGGGCAATTTACAAAAGAAAGAGATTTACTGGACCTACAGTTCCTCATGAATGGGGAAGCCCCACAATCATGGCAGAAGGCAAGAAGGAGCAAGTCACATCTTATGTGGATGGCAGCAGACAGAGAGAACTTGTGCAGGGAAACTCCCATTTTTAAAATCATCATATCTCATGAGACTCATTTACTATCATGAGGACGGTGCAGGATGCATTCCACTCCTCCCATAATTCAATTTCCTTCCACAGTTCTTCCCATAACATGTGGAAATTGTGGGAGTTACAATTCAAGATGAGATTTGGGTGGGTTCACAGCCAAACTGTATCAGTATGGATGATTTGATGAATTTTTTTCTGAAAAAAAAAAAAAAATCAACTTCATTCTTTTATATGGTGGTAGAAAGATATATCTGTATATAAATTTCAATAATACATATGGTGTAATTATTCTATTTGACTCATAAATTCATTGCCTTCCTGTTTCAAGTTAATGTTACTTTTTCTACCTTCTTGTCATTCCCTTATAGTTTTTGCTGACTAGATTAAAAAACACATTCTTCTTTTGTGTGATTGGTTTAGCAGATTCTCCCTGAATTTTTTGGATGCTGGGTTGAGGGTCCTACTTATTTTTCATCAGTGATATCCCCAGAGCATGTGGTAGTAACTGTTCATTTACAGAGCACTTCAGGAACTTTCTTTGGTTTGAGCCTACCCTGTTTGGGAAACAGCTGTGCTGTTTCTTGCTCAGTGCCTGATGCCTGAGTGGCTGCTCAGGATGATGCAGTGGTGATCCTGGGAACGGGGAGTACCTGTGGTCTCCTGAGCCCATCCAGCGTTCCGCCCCTGCTCTCCTATGCTTTAGGCAGCATGTGCAGCCATTCCCTGGGGAATCTGCAAAGCCCACAAGGCACCTGCTCCCAAGGGCACCTGCTCCCAAGCTCTTCCAATGTTCTTAGCAGAGTGAAGAGGGGTGACAAGGATCCTTTTTTGCTCCCGGATCACTGAAGCCTAAAATTATAACAAAAAAGTCATGATTCTACATTTTGGAGAAGTATTAAACTACAGACATTCCAACGAGTACTGATATACTCTTCAGACATTCTCCTGGGAGGGGAGGATGGAGAAAAAAGCCATCGGATTGCGGGACTGAGATGGCTCATCTCCCAGTGTCCCCCGGGTCAGCCCACCCAGCCACTGTAGAAACAGAAGTAGGCTGGTGGGGGAGGTGTGAGCTGCAGGGGGCCTTACCCCATGCGTCTTCTCTGTGCTCAGGAAGTATCGGATAGTGCCATGGATTCCTGCTGAGCGTGGGAACCCACTCCTTTCCCCTCTCACAGTCAGGCACTTTCCAGGCAGGCCCCAGAGCCACATGCTACTTCTCCTCTCTGTTTTCCTCTCGGCCAAGTTTCCCTCATTCAAGACTTCAAGAGACTGGAGGGGAGACAATAGTGCCTGGATGGGAGGGATGGTGGGCTCTGCCTTTGGGAGACCCTCCCTTAGGAGCTGGGGCTGCATTGCTTTTGTTTCTTTTGTTACTGCCTTGAAAACACATTTGTCCTAAGAATTGTAGAAAATGCATAGATTATTCTGTCCCTATTACTTTCCGGAAATTTTAGAGGCTGACAAATCCTTGCAATTATCTCTATAATTTTTTTGTTGTTGTTGAGATGGGGTTTCACTCTTGTTGCGTAGGCTTGGGTACAATGGCACAATCTCGGCTCACTGCAAACTCCACCTCCCAGGTTCAAGTGAGACTCCTGCCTCAGCCCCTGAGTAGCTGGAATTACAGGCGCCCACCACCACACCTGGCTAATTTTTGTATTTTTAGTAGAGACGGGGTTTTGCCATGTTGGCCAGGCTGGTCTCGAACTCCTGACCTTAGATGATCCTCCCACCTCGGCCTCCCAAAGTGTTGGGATTACAGGCATGAGCCATGGCACCCAGCTCTATAAATTATTTTATTCTGCTACTCCATAAAAATGAAACCTACTTCAGGAACACTCCTACTGCTATATGTAATTGTCAGAGACATCTCTCCCAGCTTCTCAGACACCCTTCCTACCTTGGCCATTCTTCATCTTAACTCAAGAAAAAGAGCACCCAGAAGGGGACCTGCCCATAGACCACTTCACCCTCCTAAGGTGTCCCAACCTGGCTGACATGTTCACATAGATTTCCACTGGCGGCATCCACTTGGCTTCTATCAAGGAGTAATCCTCCCAATCCCCAATAATATCTTCAGTGTCTTACCTGAGCCTAACCAGGGCACATCCACCTCCAGATCCCTACCACTGAACTCGACTGCACAAGACCCTGTCCTGTCTTGGTAACTATGTAACGTAAGTGGACTAAAAGTTAGACAGTTTACATTTCCACTAGAGTAAATAATACTATGGGTATATTTTTTTCTCAGTAATATTTTCATTGATTTCGGGTTAGAGGTGAACACTGGGAAAGGTTATGAGCAATAAATAACAGGCCGAAAAACAATAAATAGGGTTATAAATCTCAGTGCATCAGATATTATCCAGCTCTGTGTGTGTGTGTGTGTGTGTGTGTGTGTGTGTGTGTGTTTACTTGAGAGACAGAAAGAAAGAAGGTCCTGTTTTTCTCTGCAGATTTTATAAATGAGGTGCTTTTTTGGCATAGCAAGTATCAAAATCCTAGAAATAGGTAAGATTTTAAATTAATCTTTACACTCCAAAAAGTAAAAAGACTTTTCCAGTCATAAGGAAGAAGAACTTCTGATGGCTGCTGACATAATAAAGTTTATATTGCAAGATAGGAAATAGAATCGTTTATTAATTCTTTAAAACTTTTACATCTGTCACAGATGCTTATTTCAAGCATTAGTATTTACCTAATTCAGGCCTCCTTTGAAATCCTGTAGCCACTTAATTGGCTGTGGGTATGCACAGTTAGATTACCTGTAAATTGGGGATAATAGCTCTTATCTTAAGTGAGCCGATGTGTATGTAAAGCACTTAGTACAAAGCCTGGGATAGAGCCAGAGGGTCTGTGCTTTTTGAGATTACCATTCCAAGGAAAGTTGATTGAAATGACTGCAATGCTGTTGTTTTATCACAAGAGGGCAGTGCTAGAATATAAAAGGCAGGAAATGCACTTGGGATTTGAAACAGCAAGAAGTTTAACAATATTGTTCAGCCATTTCATGGATCGGAGAATCCGGGCTGCACCTGGCCTTGGTCATCACTTAATTTCATCTCTTCATCTGTCATTGTGACATTATCTGGCACATTTTAGCTCAATTTCAGAAAAAAAAATCTCATACGGATTTTCTCCTTAAAGTAAAATAATATGCTTTTATTTGCCTTCTCTTTTTTCCCTCTACAGTAACAAAGATGTTTTCAAGCATTGCATTTTTGTTTATAAAATTTGAAGAACATGTGTGTTTCACTGTTATGTGGATCTCTCTACGTCTGTCTGTCTTTCTCCTGTTGCCTCTCTGATTCTTCTATTCACTCATTTCACTCCGTTATTTTCAGAGAACACTGCCACCACTGGAAACATTTTTCTGAGCACATTTACCGAGCCCATAAAATGTGAAAGGCGCCAAGTCCACAGCAGTTGTTTGTAATCTCTCCTACTTGTCTGTGCTCAGGTCAGGCTATTTATTAGGAGCTGATTGGGAGTTTATTGAGCATCCTGCATCCTGCATCTAGTTTTGTTGCCATGTAATTCTTTGTTTGGGTGGGTGGATGCAAAACTGCGCCACAATGCTGGACAGACTGGCTCTCTGGTGAATGGGGCTGGGCTCCCTGATTCAGTTACCAGAATGCTAATGCTAGTCCATTCTCATCAAACCTTCCTGCTGCCGGCCTGTCTGATTTTGGAAAGCTATGTTGAACGTGCTGATTCCAGGGAAGTGTTCTAAAAGTTGCAGACCTTGTCTTTGCTGTTTGTTAGAAAACACTTTTGCCTGAGAAGTATTTTGCCCTCTTGCTTTGGCAGTAAATGCTTCTGACAGCACACAATCTAACATCTTGACAAATTAAGAGACTGGGTTCCATTTATTATTTAAGATGACTTGGAGCACTTAGCAAATTCCAGCACTTAATTCAAGTTCATGAAATAATCCCAGGTGCTGTCAAACTTAATGGCAATTATTGTCTATAAATAAAAATTTTATTGGCTATAAAATAAAAATTATAAAATATTTGCCTTGTAAGAATTTATGTTCACACCTGTGAATAGCCACTGCAGTCCAGCCTGGGCAACATAGCAAGACTTCGTCTCTGAGAAAGAAAAAATTATGTTTCTGTCTCCACATTTAAAGGACCAAATTTTTTTCCTTGGTGTTAACTCAATATATGTCCAAAACAATAAATTTGCCATGAGACAATGAACTCTTCTTGAGCCACGAATGTGCAAGTAAAACATTCATAAGAAGATGAGCCGATAGCCCTTAAAGTTACAGGACCATTTTTAGAAAATCTTAATGTCCTTACCACAGGAAATTCTTATGTTTAATTGATTGTAGCTATTTTAAATTCCATCAGAATACCTGTAACCTGTGTAAGTTAGATTTCAGCTGATGCTTATAGACATTATTTATTTGTAAGGCACAAGTGCCTTAGCTTGGATACCAGTCTTAGTTATCAGTGACACATAACCATTGTCTTTCTTAACACCATTCCCATTTCCATAGTGTTTCCTGTGTTTATAAGGAAACAAATAAAATGCCTCATATGAGAATGCCTGCTTTAAGAAAACCCAGTGTACCATAACTCAGACATACAAAGCAGATAAATTAAGGGGTGATTAGTTGCAATACAAAAGGATTCTTTGATTTACAGCAGGGTTTGTCAGAAGGGCTCCTTTGAATACCAGCTCCCCCAGAGAGCTGAAGTGTTTTGTAGATCATTCAGTCCACTTGACATCCAGTCTAGGGGACAGAGAAACTTGGAATTTAAATGTTGAAAGCCATCATTAGTTGAAGATTAACAAAATGAATATAGAGATTCTCTATTATTTAAATAACAGAAAAAAATGCTTTGCTTTTTAGAAATATGGATAACCTATACATGTATGTGACTGAGTTAGAAATAATAATTTCCTTATTTATGGAACACCTATTATGTACCAGAAACTATACAGCACTTATATGGACTGTGTATATTACTTTATTTTGATTGAATACTGCTAATGATCTTATAAGAAAGATTGTGCCTATTTTACAAATAAGGATACTGAGGCTCTGGGGAGCATTTTCCCCAAAGCCCACAGGTTGGTCATTGGTAGAGATAAGTTTTGAAGTTAGTCTACCAAGGCCCGTGGCTTTTCCACGGTGCTGCTTCCAGGGATTTTCCCTGCTGAGCATTGAGTGTTCTGATTGCGGGTAGCCTCCATGTGGGAGTCCTTTGCCTGACACCCTGCCTTCCCACAGGATGGCTTCATCAACATCTTTATTAACTTACCTAATGCCAGCTTTTATGAATGAAGTTAACTGGATCCTGCATATCCCACTGAAAACACTGTGTCAAGACAGTGCTCACGACTTCATCTGGTGCCTGGCTGGATAAAAAAGGAGAGCCTGGAATCTGGGGGGCATCCATGATGGAGGTGGAAAATGTCTCAAGGGCATGTTCAGGCAGTGCTGGGCAGCAGGGGCAGAGGAAGCAGGAAGGTGGCATGACACAGTCCCCAGGTTAGTGTGGGGAGGGGCCAAAGGCTGATCTAGCCAGGGGTAGCATGCTGAGGCTTAGCACACTGGTGGGAGGGAGTCAAAAGCAGGCCCAGTGGTGAAGGTGGGCAGTGGGCAGGCTTCCTAAGAGGTCTGGCCACAGAAGGACTGCCAGATAGGAACTGGGACCCAGGAAGGGCTGTCAGGACAGGATACTGTCACTTTGAGAAAAATTGGGGTACCCAGCAGGTTATCAAGGCAGAGACTCTGCAAGACAGAAACTCAGTTTCTCCAACCAGTATCTGAACTTAGTTATTAGAACTGGGGCCCAGGATCAGAGTGGGAAAAGCAGAAATACCGATTTTATTTTATTTTATTTGTTTTAGGGACAAAGTATTGCTGTGTCTCCCAGGCTGGAGTGCAATAGTATGACCATAGCTCACCATAACTTTGAGCTCCTAGAATTAAGGGATCCTCCTGCCTCACCCTCCTGAGTAGCTGAGACCACAGGCAAATGCCACCATGCCTGACTATTTATTTTTAATTTTTTACAGATGGGGTTTTATATTTTCCTAATGATTTGGACTTATTTGGTATTCAATAAATACAAAGATTGGCTGACTGAAATAAGAATCAATGCGAATTAAATTGGTACCTTAACTGACTTTCCAACTGAACCTTGGTCAAGAGGTACTTATACTTCCTAGGACAATCTAAGAGGTATGTGGGTAGATCAATAGACTGACTAGTTTCTAGTCTCAGCTCTTACACTTACTAGCCATCATCTTGGGCAAGTCACTGAATACTTTGAGCCTGATTTTGCTCAACCTATAAAACAGCCATAGTACTACTGATATTGCTGGATTGTGTTAATAAGAGTGTCTACAATTTATTAAGCATTTGTTTTGAATCAGGCACTATGTAAAGCATTATCTCATTCACCTGTTGTGAGGAATCAACGAGGCATCGTAGTTGAGACACCTGGCCAGCGCGTGGCCCAGTTCCTGCTCACACACATGCAGACCAACATGCACACTGCTGCACAATGGGACTAAGGGTGAGTGGATAATTAAGTAAGGAGGACTGTGTTTTAGAAGGAGGAAAAGGAGTGATCCAGTGGACTGAGAGATGACATAGCTGGATCAGATTGGAGGAAAAAGCCAGGTGGCATGTCAGTGATATGCCAGAGATAATTTTGCGTGTGTGTTCCCATCAGCCCTTGTAATCTAGTAGAATCGATCTCAGGTAACACAGTATGTTTTCCTAACAGAATAAAGTCTTCCCATATGTCACCCAAAACGTACTGCACTTAAAATGTGTATGATGCAAGTGGTAAGTGGCACTCTCGCCTCTGTCCTGAATATAGAAGTCTCTCTGGGAATGCTGGTTTGGTCCAGTACCTCCCCAGAGGTCTCAATGCCATTTAGGACCCACAGCCATCTTGGCTAACCTATCCCCTTGTTTTGGGTTTCCCCAGAAGCTGACTTGGAGACAAGGGTTTGGCTACAAGTGGTTTTTTTTTGGAGGTGATCTCAGAATATGATAACAGAGTGGGAAAGCCACTAACAGAAGGAAGGAAAGCCAATTGAAGTGTTCTACTAAGAGCGTTTCCACTGTGGGCAACTGGGCTTACTCCTTCAGGGGACCCGCTAAGAAACGGTGAATTGGAAGGAAGCGAGGGTGTTGATATTCCCACTCTCATGTCCCACCACTGTCATGGTAATGGTTGCCCCTGAAAGGCATTAGCTGCCTAGCACTCTGCCCTCAGGCAGAGCGAGGGTGCAGATGCTGGAGGTGGCACACTGCACAGAGCCATTCAGAAAGCTACAGATGACCTCAGAGGTGAGTGGGGAATCTGGCAGGGCTCCAGCAGCATCTGCTAAACCACCATCATATATTGAAGTCAGGCTTTTAAATCTTCACTTTCCTTTTGAAAGTTCTCCAAACAAATTGCCATCTTACCACAAAATAGGACATTCCTTCACTATTATTATTTCATGTTCCCTGCATAGGTGCTGATTGCTTTTTTCAGTCTCTGTGTTACTGTAAACATCTTCTTTCAGATGCCCTCACTGAACATTAATCTGCAAATGAGCAGAAAATTAATAAAAGTGTTCTTTTGAATACTCCCTATTAAATAAGTATTGAGACATAAGCAGCCTGTGTAAGCTTAAAAGAAATGGTAATGTTACATCCAGAAACAGACACTTTCTGCAGCAGGCAAAGGCAGGCATTAAGCCCATCTACAGGGTTTCAGGCTTGGGATCCTGACCCATGGAGATCTGGTTAGACGTTAGTGTGGACCAAAGGAAGAGCACTTCTTCTACATCCACTCACATTCATCCTGTCCACCCTTACCCTGCCTTTTAGCATACATGCTGAACAACATATATTGGTTCTGCTAAGTGAGAGAATATTTGGATGTCAATTTCTTTATTTGAAAATTACTCTGTCAGCACATTGCAAGGCCCTGCCTGTGATTTAGACGTAAATAAGGGCTAGCACCCATGGACTGTAAAGACAGTGAATCATCTTTAGGGTGAAAGTGTTCTTCTTGGCCGCCTTCTATTTCTCTGTGCCCAGTTATCCCAGTGCCCAACCATACCTCCCAAATTCGTTCAGATTTCTAAGTAAATTTGTCCTAAAAAATACTTCAAATCTGCTGAAAGTAAAGTTTGAACTTGCAAACAATACTCCTTTCAGGTGAGGTTTTCCAGGCCTAATTTTAGGATCATATCTTGTAATGTGTGACTCCCTGTCCTTAAATTTGAGTGGACCAAGTGCGAAAGAGGCTATCTAGAAAGGACTGATCCCACACTCAATTCTGGCAGAAAAACTGATTCCTGTAATGAGCCCAGAGTGTTTGAGCCAATGACTGCAGCTGGGTACTCACTGGCATGATTATCCCCTTACAGAGGCAGTCCCGACAGAAATATGCCAAGGAGTGCAGTTGGAAGCACTACTGTGATTAAGCTTTGTTGTATGTGATCAGGCATGAGTCAGGTTGAAATCTCCTGGGAAAATCCAAGAACAAATCCAGTCTTGTGTCTTTATTCCAAAAGTTGTTTATTGGCAAAAAGACAGGCTCATGTGTGCTTCCCAGCGTCTGTTATTTCTCTGTGTACTAGTGACAGACTACTTGTGTTGGGGATAGAAGGTGTGAAAGAAGACTGATCCATCCACGAACTGTACAGGTAGCTCAGGAACAACCGAGAGCTTCCTAGTTCTTTTGCATTATACTTCACAAATAACCATATATATGTAAAATATGTAGATGACGTTAAAGGTATTACTTAGGTTCCATTTCAGGTTTTTAAGACATGCTGGAAAGTACAAATGAGGCAAAAGAATTCTTCTGAAGGGTTCAGGTGATAGAAAAATGAAATAGGCTAGTGGGAACTTCAGGGAACCTACTATTCCAGAGAATTGTGAAAGTCTGTGATTTATCATATTCTATCTTGTGTTTTTACTAGCATTTAAAAACTGCTCATTGAGACCTAACTCTTTGACTACTGATATTTCAGTTCTGGGGATATTTTTCTGAGTGAATTTGTTTGCACTTGCCTTTTTGGGAAATTTATTAGCAGGTTTTTCTTAACTTCTTCCCTGATCTTTTATTCTTTTCTGAGATATTACTGATTTTATTTTCCTGAACATAATTTTGTATGGTAATATCTGTGCAGAAGCAATTTGCTATGGTTCAAGGAACTGGATTCTTATGGGCATTTGTCTTAGTTATGTGATTACAGAGTCACTAACTTGATCTTAATAACATTTGCCTATTATCGTATATTAGATGCATGAAAGGAAAACTGGGCTTTCTAACTCAGAGGATTACCCTTGTGTGTCTCCCTTAGTTTATAATGCCTTGCAAAATTAATGTCCAGGTGATTTTGAGTGGCTATTAGCATTATTTGAAACTAGTTAGGATTAAATCCAAACATTATCACCAGTGTTGCATGCAGAGAGGAAATTAGTTTTTTTTTTTTTTTTTGGTACACCTTAAGAAACTTTTAAATCATTGATTCATGACATTTTATAAGCTAGTGGCACTGTATTTCATCAGATGCTGTTTTTACTCTGCTGTGGCTGCAGGAGGCAGCATGATACAAAAATCTTATAATCTTATAGTTAGATTTGGTTAGAATCTGGCCACACTACTTATCAACATGTGAAGTAGGGCTGTGTGGATCCACCATTCTGACCCTCAGTTTCCTCATCTTGTTAACACAGTGCTAGTTTCATATTTAAATATTATTGACAGTTTCCTACACAGTGTATAAAAAATGAAAGTAAGATGAATCAATGGATGGATAGACATGTAAAAAGCTAAATAAAGCACAATATTAATGGATTAATATAGGTAGTGGGTATACAGTATACAGGTATTTGCTTTAATAGTCTTTTTAATTTTTTCATGTTTGAAAGTTTTCACAATAAAATATTGAGAAAAAAATAAAAATAAACAAATATTGTAACTGCACTCTCTAACTTAAAAGAAAAAAACAATTGAGCTCAGCTTGAATAGATTTCTCCTCTTTTCTGAAAACAGATAGTAGTTATGTGAAAAGATAAGATTACTGCTGGCAGCCTTATTCATAATTTCCTCAAACCAGAAACAACCCAAATGTCCACCAGTAGGAGGATGATAAGCAAATTGACGCACACCAACATTATGGGAAACTACTCATGAATGAAAGGAAGAACCTATGGATCCATGCCACAACATGGATGAATCATACAGACATGCTTTGCAAAAACGAAGCCAGGCACAAACAGGAGTATATCATCTGACTTCTTTTACATGAAGTTCTAAAACAGGCAGAAATCAGAACAAGTGATTATCTTTGAGAAAGGGTCCTTGCCTGGAGAGGGGCACAAGGGGACTTTTGGGGGTGATAGAAATGTTCTGCCTTGATTTGGGTGGTAAATACATCAGTGTATATATTTGTCAAGACTTGTTGAACTATACAATTACATTGGGTGTTTTACTTTGTACAAATTATACTTCAGTTAAAGGAAAGAAAACACCTATCCATTAGATGTTTAATTTTCTAATGACCAGTTTTTGGGATTCTCAGGATGCAGTGACCATCTGTACCCTGGGAATTGGGACAGCCTTTGGAGAGTCCATTCTGGACAACACACCCCGCCATGCAACCATCGTTACCAGGGAGAGCAGCGAACTGCTCCGCATCGAGCAGAAGGACTTCAAGGCACTATGGGAGGTGAGCCCTAAGGCTTCTTTGTCAATTAATGCGGTTTCAGAAAAGGAAAGGAGCTGCCACATGGATAATGGCATTACAGTCAAGCCTTAATGTGTTCTGTTCCGAGCTGGTAGATGGAATTTAATTTTCAAAACTTGTTTTTGAAATGAGTGAGTGAAAAAGCCATTTTGACACAAGACATCTTTTTTTTTTTTTGGGTTTAATTTAGTGCTTGCTCAATTTTCTGTAGCTTGACATACCTTATAATTATTTCTTGAATGACCATAGAGTGTTTTATGTATTTTCTCCCTCCTTTTCCACAAATGTATTCTTAACCAGGGAACAAAATACTTTGACATTTTCTTTTGCATTTTAAAAATCATCATTGACATGTTCCCTGGGAAAGTGGAATGAATGGGGTTAACATCTGTTTCATTTAAATGCTTTTAAAAATGATGTGCCCTATAATAAGATATGAGAAATGGAGGCACATAAAGATGTCTGGTTACTTGCCAACTTCAAAATGCATAGGTGGCACAGCAGTGGATGGATGCAACTGGTCCTAGTGGCTTTTGCATTTACTGGTGCTTACCAGCACCCCTTAGGGTATTGTACTCATTTACAAGAAATATGAAAAATAAATCATCTTATATGCAGTCATGGCAAATAGAGCACTTATAAGGGCCCAGCTAAGTCTTGCATCTTTTAAGCTCATTCTTTTCAGTTCTTTAAGCTTCTGATTTTAACCTGCTCCTTGTCTTTGTCCTTAGCTCAGTATGTCCAAGTGGTAACCCATCAAGCTGCAGGCTTCACCACTGGTCCCAGTGTGGCTAAGATTTTTAACTTGATCTAAAAAGAATTTTGTGTAATCAAATCGTTTCCTCCAGAGCCAAACAAATGGCAGATGCATTAAGGGAGCCAACCTGCAGGTGAATGAGTGAGCTTTGCCTTAAAAGTCATGCAAAGCCTTGGAAGGCCTTGGTGGTGAAACCTGTTACTTTTATTCTTGGTAGTAGCGAATAAATTGTGAGGTTGCTTGTTTGAAATATTTCTCTTAGAAAATATTAAAGAGCTCCAACTGTTCTGTAAAGTTCAGAGACAAAAGCTAGTTTTAGGAAGGAAAATCGAAAGTAGGTTTGCATGAGGTGTATGTGGAGAGATTTTCTGTCAATTAAAAGGGACCGAGTTTGAGGCAAATAAGCCACTTTTTGGATCTTTCATTTTAAAAGGTAAACTGAAAAGTCTTTTTCAAAAGGGGAGTTTGCAAAACTGGTTTTCAGAACAAAAATGATTTCTAACTGTGATGTGTGTCATTATAACCACTTTTGTCTGTGATGAATTACTCAAATTGCTGAGAGAGGATGGTTTGCGGAAATATTTTTAAAATTTATTTTAATTAGGAGCCCTTAGTGCTGTGAAGGAAGTTTCTAAGAGGATGCTACCTGTGAACATGAAAACAAACTTATTATTTAAAAAAATTTCAAACAGACAGAAAATCAAAAAGAATAGTACAATGAATACCCATTCTCCCCCACTGAATTTGGCAATTGTTCACATAGAGCCATATTTGCTTCAGCTTTATTTGTTTTTTGGTGAATTACTTTAATGTAAATGATAGACATATAACATTTCACCCTAAATATTCAGCATATACCTAAAAAAACTTAGAACATTCTGTTATATATGCTAATACAATTATCTCACCTATAAAACTAATAATATCTTAATATTATCTAATACTGAGTCTATATTTCAAATGTCCTTAAATGTCTCATAAATATCTTTCATAACTTTTTTTCTTTCAAATCGGGCTGTAATAAAGAGCCACATATTACATTTGATTGTTATATCTGTCTGTCTGTCTCTCTCTTCCCCTCTCCCTTCTCTCTCTCAGTCCCTCCTGTCACATCATAGCATTGACTTGTTAAAAAGACCAGGCCAGTTTGTCCCAAATTCAAGATTTGTCTGATTGTTTTTTTCATGGTATCTTTTTTGCACCTCTATTCCAGGGTTTTCTGTAAATGGAAATTAGGCTAAAGGCTTGATTAGATCAAGTCAAACATTTTTGGCAAGAAAATGTGAAAAGTGATGTTGAGGATATCAGGAGGATCATAATGTCTGATTGCTCTGTTGATGTTAAGTTCGATCTCTTGGTTAAGTTGCACCAGAGTACATTTTAGGACTGTTTTTCACAGATCTTTCCCTTAGGGGAAAAATATTAAATAGGGACATTGATATGGAGGGCTGTCCTTGCTATCTAAAACCTTGCCACATGTTTTGCGGTTCAGTGGGTCCAACTCTTCCCCTGTAACCTCACAGCATAATTTGTGATCTCCCTTGCCAGTGGCTTAAGCGTACTGGGGATAACATTCAGAGAGCCATTTGGAGTTGAAAAGAATGGATACTTTTTAGTCTGACCTCGTTTACAGGGTGGGGACTGAAATCTCATAGTGAGTAAGAGATTAGTCAGATATTTCATTTTATTTGGCTGTTCATGCAACTAAGTGTCGAGTGTGAATTAGATGCTCAATCAATGTTTGAATTGTCTAAACTTAAAATGCAGTAAACCCCATTACCTAGCAATCTGTTAATCAGGACTTCATTAATGGGCACACTTGTGCGCATACAGTACATGATAATCCTAAAAAGTTATACAATTCTGAAGTGCCTTCTGAATAAAAAAGATTGAATTCTGTTTATTGTCTAATCATTCATAATATACAGAATATCTCCCATGTGTTAGGTATATGTATGTGTATGTACTCAGATGTTTGTATGTTTGTACATACACACAAATATGTATGTTCCTGCTTTCAGGATAGGGCTTCTATTCCACTCAGAGGAAATGGAAATTAAAAATAATATAATGTCAGAGTATAATATATCACTATCATTAAATAACTTTATGTGTATGATTTGAATACTGGTGATCTATACATGGCATATATAGCACTAATCTGCTTGCAAAATATTTGATAACCAGAATGCCTATTCCTTGATGTGTCAGATAATAGGGTTAGTAAAATTCAGCCATCCTTGTTCTGGTAAATGGTATCTGTTAGTAAAATTTAAACCCAAGCTCATACTGTGAGCTGAAGCCTAAGTCAGATTGATCAGCCAAATATCAAAAGGAAAGAATTATGTATTAACAGCTTCAGGAGTCAGGCAGTTCATCACTGAACTGTAAGAGGGCTGAAAGAAGCCCTCGGATGGTGGGAATGTAAACTAGTACAACCACTTTGGAAAACAGCGTGGAGATTCCGTAAAGAACAAAAGTAGAATTAACATTGAATCCAGCAATCCCAACTCTGAGTATCTGCCCAGAGGAAAAGAAGTCATTATACAAAAAAAGATAGTTGCACATGCATGTTTATAACAGCACAATTCACAATTGCAAAAATACAGAACCAGCTAAAATGCTTATCAGTCAATGAGTGGATAAAGAAATTGTGACTATATATAAACACATATACATATATGTGTATATATATATATGTGCATATATATGTATGCGTATATATATATATACACCATGGAATACTACCCAGCCATAAAAAGGAGCAAAATCATGGCATTCACAGCAACCTGGATGGGACTGGAGACCATTATCCTAAGTGAAGTAACTCAGGAATAGAAAACCAAACATTGTATGTTCTCACTCATAAGTGGGAGCTAAAGTATGAGGATGCAGAGGCATAAGAATGACACAATGGACTTTGGGGACTCAGGGGAAAGGGGAGAGAGGGGTGAGGAATAAAAGACTACGCATTGGGTACAGTGTGCACTGCTTGAGTGATCGATGAATCAAAATCTCGGAAGTCAGCACCAAAGAACTTATTCATGTAACCAAATGCCACCTGTTCCCCCAAAACCTATTGAAATTTTTAAAAAAGAGAGAAAAAAACCTAAAACTAAAATATACGTCATGCAAATATAAAAAGAAAGCAGTAACAAAGTCAACTGGATAAGGCCTCCACTGTTGGGGAGATAAAGTGCTCAGAGTTCAGTGTTCGGTGACAAGTTCCAAATAGTAAAAATTAGAGACCCTGAATCATGGATCTCGATGTGCACGTTCATCTCATTTGAGTGTTTACTTTGGCAGAATGTCCTGGTGGGCTCACTTCATGGCAGATGCTTTTATGTTGGGCTTTGTCTCCTTGTAGGTACTCTTAATGTCATTTACAGGGCCCGCAGGCTAGAACACTCCCATCAGGATTCTGAGTTGCTTCTAACTGAAAATTATGGACCCTAATCACTAACAGGTAGCACAGTCAAAAAGCAGTCCTTTCATAGGCTGAGCAAATACTCTGTAGCTTACACTTGGGACTTCAATGGTAACACAAAGCTAGGGAATTCCTTTTCTTTTCCAGGTCAATGGCAAGTTTCCTAGGCTTCCACAGGTATGCCCTCAGAAAACCGTACATAAGGTTTTGAAATCCTATTTAATTCCATCCCCAATACCTCTTGCTTTATATTGTCTATTCTGCTGTAAGTCAAATAGGCAGCATTCATAATAGTTTTAAAGTTATCATCATAAATGTGATCAGAAGCATTTCCTCAATAGTGTCTACAAATATATCAAATAAAATAAATATTTCCTAAGGTATAACTACGGTATCAACTTAGTGCTTTTTTTTTCTTCTTGTACCCTGCATCTCTCCTAAGGAGAATGACTTGCTTTCCTTCTCTCTTTCCGCTTCAGTTGCCAATTTATGGCCAGATCTGAGCGTGCTTGGTTGCTCTATCTTAAAGTCAGTTCATATTTTCTTAGCTTAAATGAATTACATTAAGTTTATTCAGAGTTGCTGAATAATGTCTCTTTCCATTTACACCACTTTGATGTTAGAACTTAAAAAATATTAACCAAGGTATAAAACATCTCATTTTCCAGTAACATTTCAGGAGGGAGGCAGAGGTGGGGGGAGATAAATATTGGAGACAGTATGTTTCTGATTTACATACAGAAGAAAATGAATGTAAAAGTCTTAGAATACCACTTTTAGTTGTTGAGAAGATTATAATTTACAATTTCAACTCTTTGACACTAGTGGCATTTTCCACCCTCAGTGAGGAAGTTAAATGGCAAAGCAGTTAACTGTAAGTTTGGGAGTTTAAAGCAGTTATTATATTAATAGTCGATCTAAGATTATGGGTATTTTATGATGGATAGTAGCTCTTGGAATAAATACAAAACTGATCTATTGTCCAAGTCCATGAATTTCTGTTCGGCACAGATAGTACAAGAGGGTTTCCAATGGCTAGAACAAGAACAGTGAGAATTTTGTTGGGTTTTCTTCTTGGCTTTCTGTCTGATGTTATGTTTGTATGAGGATGATTTCAGGTTTGTGACATGGTTTGACATTTTACATGGAATATTTCAAATACATGAAATTGAATGATGTGATGAGTCCAGTGTGTTCAGGAAAGTAGATTAGAGAGGCGCTCTTGGTTAAATCCATAAAAAACGCTTCTGAGAGGTCCTTGAACTAGTGGGTACCACCTGTTTATCCATAGTTCAATTGCATGAACACACCATTCTGGAAAAATTTCCCTGTTACCATGAGCCATGCTTGAGCATATTCAAAATAATAACACATATTTATGAATATGTTCTTAAAAAATTAAAGACAATAATAAAATTACAGAGCCATTTAAAAAATAAAAGCAAATGTTTTAAATTTATTGTCTGACCCATGCCACATTAAAGGTGGTTTCTTAGCTGTGATTGTTATCCGGAAGCCTCTTGACATACTATTGTGATTTTATTCCAACCAGGGCAAAACATGTCATGGAGAGCTGTTGCTTGGATATAATGATTGGCACAGTAGATTTACTCCTCAAATGTGTCTGTGGCCTCAGCAAACATTGTTAACTGACTGAAAATGTATTTCATGCTTTATGAGACATAAAACTGAATGGTAAAAATAAGAAAGTGCATGTTTCTGTCTTAAGAAAGTAAGTAGTAAACAGGGCTATTGATAAGAATAATGAATGCTGTCAAAGAAATATGTTTATGACCTTCTCTATTCCCTAATTTTCAGAATGTTTCTTTTTCTATAAGATTCTACCAGATATGTTGGCAGTTGTGGAACTGAAAAGCTTTGTAGTTACTTCTATTTACTGACTTTTTTAGAGTAAATAGGGGAAAATCTTTTCTCCATTAATAATCTTTCACATCACAGAGTAAGAGTTGTTTGAAACAACCACAGCTTAGTCTTTGCTGAGGTGCTTTAAAAACGCTATTAGAATAATATGCCTTCCAGGGACACCTGCTCTTGCTCCAATAGGCTTGATATTTCTATCTGTCTATAGCTGTCAGAAAAATGAAAGCCAAATACTTAAAAATTAGTATCTCAGAACACAGATATCTCAGAAGTTCTCTGGGTAGATTGCATGGCTTTATCCGCCATGCTAACGATTTCAGGTTGTTTCACTTTTGCATTAATGGTAGGCTTTTCAGGTGGTTGTTTAATGGGCTTAGGTATTGAGTTAGGATTGCTCGGCCCACCTGCAGACAGGCAGCCCCTCGCCTGCCTGATAATGCATAGGAGCTGAGACCTACACCCTCACCTGAGGAGGAACCGGAGCGTCAGAGCCAAGGGGCTTGCATTCTCCCAAGTCAGGAGCCCGAGCTTACTTTTGGCAACTTTGGAGCTTGTACTGTAGGGTTACTTCTCAGGCCAGAAATTTGCATCAAAGGGCTAAGAAAAATACATCCAAAAATAAACATGAAAGCCAGGACTTCATGCCAGGAACTCCAGCCACACACATCCTGTTGGCCGGTTCTCTTGTCTCTCTCCTCACAGTTCTGATTCTTTTAAACCAAGCGGAAGCCTGCTCCGATGACTTGGACTTATGGCTGCACCAGGGTCTCATTCCTGTCTTCACGCTTTTCCATGGAGTTGCAAAATGATTCAAATCCAGAGAGGAAGGGAGTGAAGTTATTAGGAGCTAACTAAAGTTAAAAAAAAAAAAAAAAGGAAGTGTTTTCTTATTGCCTTAGACTGCCTGAGCTTTCCTGGAGAACCATCAGCACCCGCTTCCTCTCTGTGGACGGAGATCCACTCAGTAGTAGACATGAACAGGGAATGAACGGCAATGAAGGTACATTTTGCTGATCAAATAAAGGATAGAAATTCACTGGATGTTTGAGAACTTTGAGAGACAGAAAAAGAAGGACGTATGCTCTACAAGGTCAGAATGGATCTTTTTATTTTTTAGTGAGGGGGGAGAGCGGGGAGATACTACATATTACTGTTTGCATTTTGGAATTATGCTCAAAAACATCTCTGGCTTTCCTAATTATGTTCCACCAGACCTGAATATGTACCATGGCAGGGACATAATTTGATTTCATCTTTGTTTGTGGTGTGTGTGGGGGCAGGAGGTGACTGGCTGCTCATCTTTCTGTTAGTGAAGCATGTTTATTTAGCCTGATGATCTTAAATATGTTTCTAGAAGATAAATAAAGGCAGTTGTTCATAACTAGGCAGAGTAACATTTATCACAGTGAAATTACATACATGTATTTTTCTAGTGATATATTTGAATGGCATATATTAAAAATGAATTTTGTTCAAAGAAACAGATTGTGGGTGATGATACTTCACGCTCTGAACCCCTGGAAGGTATTTTGCCTGTAGCTCTCAGACTCAATGAAGTCCTTGGTGTTTATAGGCATTCTGTTACATTATTGATAACTAAGAGTTCTACCTGCTCCCCAAGCGGGGACTCCACTATTTCTCAAAAGATGATTGGGGGTTTGAGCAAATCAAGGCTTGGCTGGCAGATGCCAGGAACACTCAGATGCTGTACGGTGGGCCTGCCGGCAGGGTGCTATAACCAATGTTGCTTTCCCTGAGCTGGCGCTTCTTTGAGTGTTCATTCAGGAGTGTAGAGTGAATACTCAGGTCTTTGAGGAGCTGCTGTTAAAATAGTTCTGAAATGCTTCCCTTGGCTGTGCACTAGCCAGGACTCTGTTGACACCTCACCCCTACCCTCTCCCCTGCACCGTTCTCTTACACTGGGCCCCCTCACTCACTCAGCTAAGCTGCTGAGAAGCCTGCCCTTCTCAATAGCTGCTCCACTAAAGAGTAACTGATGTCATGTTAAACATTTCATCTCTAAGAAGCTTCTGTCATATTCAGCAAACATACTTGTTTCCCATCAGGTAGAGGTGCGAAATGTACCGTGTCTGCCTTTCTGTGGTTTACAATCTAGTGGAGAAGACAATTGTAGACACACATATGAGACAAACTGAAAAATAAGAAACATACAGCGTGCTGAAGGATGGGGCAGAGCAGGGAGAGATCCGTTTCCACCCAGGGTCTCATTTCATCCAAGGACAAAGAGAGCTGCTTCTGAATTATGTGGGTAGCAAGGCTGTTTTTCAGCATCCCTAAAGGATTGGGGACAGTTAACCAAATGATAGCATTTGAGGCAGCCTTGTCCCGAGGGACTCAGCCCACACTCCGTGGTTGTGTTGTGTGGCACTCTGGCTTCTTCTCCTTTGCTGGGCCCCTGGGCAGGCGTGATGAGAACTCAGCCTGTCACGTGTTGTGTTTCCAAATGCCTGGGTTTGTTTTTTGTTGTTCAGCCATCATCTGGAGAAATCCGCTCTGGAGTTTAACGGGTTCCCCCAGGCAAAGACAGTTCTGGTTGGGAAAGCTTTAATAACTTGAGACTTTCAGAAGGAACTCGTGGTGTGTCCTGGGAGATACTGTTAAGCTCTTTATGTGTAGAAAGCCCTGTGGTCATGGGACTTTCCTGCTCTCGTGGGGCCAAATTCCACTCCTGAGTCGTCTCTGAGCTGCTGTGAGAGGTTAGGGCAGTCACTGGGGCAGAGTATTTGACATGGAGGAAGAAGCAGCAGAAAATCCTGTCACTAAGTTGGCTTCTCCGAATTCCTGCAGGTCTTGCCCCTGTTTGATCTCATTGGCCTCAATGTTTTCAGCTGTCTAGCCCAAACCAATAAATGCAAGACAGACTTTCCAAAGGTGGTTGATGTGGTTGAATGGTCTGGCCTGAGACTCCGGTCTATTCTTGGTTAACCCAACTTTGCTGGATGACATTCTGCAAAGCTCTCCAGCTTCCTAGGCCACTTATTGTAAAATAGAGATAACTTTATTTAAATCCCGCCTTGTGGACAGGAGTGATCAAAGTTAATGTTGATTGATTCTTATGTGACTTATGAGTTGAAAAATCTATGTCCCCCTCCCTTTTTGGTTTGCAGATTAAAGAAGGGAGGGCCACAAATTGTGTGAATGGAAAGAATGAAATATAGGATAGTAGTTCATATTGTGTCAAAATATATTATTTGGAAGGGAAGAAGAACTTTCTGGTATCTTTCATCATTTATTGTTGTAGTTCTTAAATCTGTTTTCATGTTAGAAATATCTGGGAAGCTTTTAAAAAGATTTCCATGCCCGGGCTTTTGATAGACTGATGAAGCCAAAATGTTTAGAAGATGGAGCCTCATCAGTAGCTTCTGAAAGCTCCTCAGATGACTCTCTGGACAGCCAGGGCTGAGAACCCCTTTAGCAGTGGACTTTGGTAATTAACGATGCCCCTTTGTGCTTACTTCTGAATACATCTGGCAGGCGTCCTTGCCCTGTGCTAAGATACACCTGGCAGGCGTCCTTTCCCTGTACTAAACATACATTGAATAATATGTTTGTTCCTTACAAGGCTGCGTTGAATTTCCTAGTGTAATTTTTCTTTCTGTCCTACAGATATTCTACTTTCAAATTGGAGTTTCTGGCAGATTTATTTAATAATGGCAATCAGTACTTTAGAGTCAGAATCTGTGGGGTTTGTTCAAGGCCATATGAATTAGGGGTTGCCTATGTGGGATGGTTATTAAAAGAGTGAGAATAAGGTGCAAGATCATCCACAAATTCCCCCATCCCACAAATGCACCTTCTCTTAAAGCCTGAGCAATTGTGTCATTTCACAATTTGTAGCTCCTGGGAAACTTCACTGTACACCTATGAGAGAATGAGAGTAAAGAAGACAGATAATATCTTACTGTTATTGTGAAGGAAGTTCTGAGTTCATGGACCTCCTAAGAATCATGGGAGTTCTTAACTATCCCTGGACTATACTGTAAGAATTACTTACCTACAATACATTCCCAGGAAAAGAATCAGTAGTTTGAAGACTATGAAAACTTTTATGACTCTTGATAAATATGATCACATTTATTTTCAGTAGCTTTTATTCTGCCACCAACAGTATTTGAGCATGCTCATTGCTTCTGGCCTTGGCCAGCATGACCATTATATATACAGATGCTCCTCGGCTTACGATTGGGATGCATCTCGATAAACCCATTGTAAGCTGAAAATATCATATCAGTAATGTATTCAATACACCTAGCCTACTGAACACCATAGCTTAGCCAGCCCACCTTAAATGTGCTAAGAACACTTAGTTAGCCTCCAGTTGGCAAAATCATCTAACACAAAGTCTATTTTATAATAGAGTGTTGAAACATTGAATACTGTACGAAAAGTGAAAACCAGAATGGTTGCATGGCTACTTGAAGTATAGTTTCTACTGAATACTTACTGCTTTTGCACCATTGTAAAGCTGAAAAATTCTAAGTTGACCCGTCATAAGTCAGTGACTGTCTCTATGTGTGTCCAGATAAATAAGCCTTGCTATTGCAATTGTGTTTCTTTGATTACTGGGATGTTTGAGGTTTTCTTATCATTTCTTTACTGATTATAAATACCCAATGTAATGTGTCCTCTTTTGGGACATGTTATTCATATGTATTAAATACATTGGAATTTATTTACCAGTTTATGTGAATGCTTTGGAGACATTAACCCTCTGTTACAATTTCTGCAAATACTTAATTGTGGTCTGTTTACTTTTCATGTGTCGTAATATTTAATGTACATACATTTTAAATTCATTAAATCTACCATAATCCTATTTCATGATTTTAAAAAATTAGAAGTAATTTTATCAAGATATTATCTTACCTTCATTTATAGTGGATTTAGAAAACAACATGATGTAAGTAATAATGTGTTTTACCCAATGGTGTTGGCTGCATGAATTGACTGGAGTCTTAAAAATTTTTTGTTGCTTCTCTCATTTGCTTCAGAAATTTATTAAATATTCTTACAAATCCATACCTTGCCTCTAATTGTTTTCTATAACCTCTATGTAAACCTCATTTTATGATCCTTAACAAAATTTTGTGAAGATTTCTCTTCTGGATATTTGCACCATGATCTATGATCATCCCTTCCACTCCTCTAGCTGTTGGTGATTTGATTGTGGAAGGCTCTGGTCCTTTGCTTTCCTTTGCCTCTATGCCACGTCCTCCCCCAAACATGCTCTAGGCTTTGGTCTGGGTGAAGCCATCCAGTAGAATTGTGATCTTTTCTGAAGTTAGAGAAGCGAATTCTCTTTTTTCGCGTGCATCCATAACTGCCTTCTCTTTTCTGCTGTCTGATACCATGTGTACCTCTTTAATAGCTCTGGAGAAAGTACTGAAGCTCTTACCAATGAGTTTTAGTGAAACGCTTTTTCATTTTTAGGCCTTGGCTATTTGTTGTGGGTTTTAGTTTATCTGTTTGGGGGATGTTTTTGCCTATGCTTAGCTTTGTTTAAAGTTTATAGAATTGTCAAACGCAAATATTCTAAAATAGGAAAAAAAGCTCTATAGTAACTTTCATTATATACAATTCCCATTAAAAGCACACAGAACTTAAAAATGGGGTAATGAAGTAAAATGCTCAGATGTTGTGTGTAGTAAGAAATACACCTACTCCCAGGGACATACACCACTTCGTGAACAACACTTTGACAGCTATTTACTTTTTAAATAGTTATAAAGCTGCACTCAGTGGTTCACGCCTGTAATCCCAGCACTTTGGGAGGGCAATGCAAGCAGATTGCTTGAGTGTAGGAGTTTGAGATCAGCCTGGACAACATGGTGAAACCCCATGTCTACAAGATACACACACACAAAATTAGCCCAGCGTGGTAGCACATGCTTGTAGCCCTGGGAGGCTGAGGTGGGAGGATCGTATAAGCTTTGGGAGGTTGAAGCTGCGGTGAGCCATGATGATGCCACTGCACTCCAGCCTGGGTGACAGAGCAAGACCCTGTCACAAAAAAAAAGAGTATCAAGTTTTTTGTTTGTTTGTTTGTTTGTTTTGAGACGGGGTTTCACTCTTGTTACCCAGGCTGGAGTGCAATGGCGCGATCTCGGCTCACCGCAACCTCCGCCTCCTGGGTTCAGGCAATTCTCCTGCCTCAGCCTCCTGAATAGCTGGGATTACAGGCACGCGCCACCATGCCCAGCTAATTTTTTGTATTTTTAGTAGAGACGGGGTTTCACCATGTTGACCAGGATGGTCTTGATCCCTTGACCTCGTGATCCACCCGCCTCAGCCTCCCAAAGTGCTGGGATTACAGGCTTGAGCCACCGCGCCCGGCCAAGTTTTTAAATAGTGTTTTAAAATGTTAGTGTTTTAGTTCTCTGAAAACTGTAGTGCTAGTCACACACCCTCTGTCAACATTTTCTTTCCTTCCTTACCAAAAAGTTTCATCATACATAGCAAATTGTACCTTATTAATAAAGTGATAATTACTAAATGAAAATTAATAAATTAAAAGCCGTCAGTGAATTCCTGATAATAACAGTTGCAAGCATGTATATAATACTCTAAATAGCTGAGTCCTGGCTCTGTTAATCCATTTTTAGAGACATTAATACATTTTAGCACAGTTGGGAATTCATCTCCCCTGAATTCTCTTTCTTGCTTTCTGCTTGTTACTTTATATTTTCTTCTCCCTTATCCAAGCCCTTTCTCCAGACTCACCTAGATCTGAAACCTCAGACTTTACCCTTCAGTATTTCAGGTTGGCTCTCTCTCTGCTTCTCCTTGTCCTAGTTGGCCTCCCTTTATAGTCAGTCATATATTTACATTTGCCTCTTCCTTGTCAATTTCAACCCACCATTCACAGTGACCTCCCTTCTCTGTCCTGAAGGCTTATCAGCATAAGCGAGGCAGTACAGAGCTTAAAGACTATGGACTGGAATTGACCAGGACACAGAGGCAGTACTAGCCTTGCTTCTTGCCAGCTCTGTGTCCTCAGGCAAGGTACATAATATCCCTAAATCTCTTCCCTCATTTGTGAAACGGGGATCAAAATAACCCTACCATAAATGTTGCTGAGGGGAAGAAATGATATAATGTAATCAATCCCCTAGCTCCAAGAATGCACCCAGTAAATGTAGGTGGTGGTAATGGATGGATGCATAGACAGCAGGGGTTCAAATCCCTCACTCCAGGTGCTCAGACATCTAACTCAACTCTTGCTGCTGCCCAACGCATAAGGTTCAAACTAGCTGTCCTGGCATGCTCAGCATTCTAAATCTGGCCCTACATCCTTTTCTAGTTGTAGTGCCTCTAACAATTGATGTACACGTTCTTTATCGACCTCAGTCATATCTGCAAGAATCAGTCAAGCATTCACTAAATGCCAGTTATGATGCTAGACACTGGGGATGCAAAAATGAGTAACTTACGGCCCTCAAAGACCTTGCAATCTAATGAAGATAAATATAAGAAAATAAATATTAAAATGAGATAAAAGGCACAACAGAGGTGCACACAGGAACTAGAGGTAGAAGGAATAGAGAAAGTGATTGCCAAGGAAAGTGAAAAGGGTTTCCAGAGCAAGTCCCTCACTCCATGGGCGTTGTATTTGTAAGGACAACAGAAATGTGACAGTCAGGATGATGCCACCAGACACAGGCAAAGATACAAGTCTTTCTGATGTGTCATATCTTCACACAGAGGAGCAGTCATAACCCCCCAGTGTGAGGGACAATCTTCACTTATCCTCAGGTTCTTGTTGTGGAAGGAGAAGCCCTTTGGAGCCTCCTGGACTTTCTTGAGAACAGAACAGGGTTTTGACATTCTTTGGCTCCTCCTGACCCATCTCCCAGCTCCTATGTGCTTGCTTGCTCTCTTGGTGCAGAAACATGTATGATATCAACATGTAAATTGTTGGTGAAACATCCTCTAGTTGACTTCAACGTCAGACCCACTAACTACCGCTCCTCCCTGGGTCTTCCTGGTCTCTTTGCTGTAGGGGTTCTTTGCCTACAGTCACCTTTCTTCTCTATCTACCCCAAGTCCCAGCTTAAGTGCCGCCTCCTCCCATGTCTTCAAGATGACACCTCCAGTTCAGGTGAATCACATCAGGAGGGAATCATGGCAGCCCTTTACACATGTGTTACCTTTCAGCAGTTTATTTTTGAATTCAGATCTTTCTGTGAAGGAAAGGCTGCAAGGAGGCTGAGTTTCCTCCCAAGGAGATAATGATCCAGATGATCAAAGAGAAAGTGACTCTAGGAAAGACAGGTTGATGTTGAACCTGAGATCAGCTCAGGGAAGAGGGATCAGGAGCACAACATTTCCGATTGCTGATTCAGGGAAGGTGGAGGCCAGAGTGCTGCGGCCCCTCCCAAAAGGCCAGAAGACCTGGGCTATGAGGGCCTGGGGCTGAGAGGCCCTGGAGCAAGAGACTATATGTTGTTTCAGAACTGATCCTGGCTAAGCACGGTGGCTCATGCCTGTAATTCCAGCACTTTGGGAGGCTGAGGCAAAGTGGATCATGAGGTCAGGAGTTTGAGACCAGCCTGGGCAACACAGTGAAACCCCATCTCTACTAAAAATACAAAAATTAGCCAGGTGCAGTAATTTCAGATACTCGGGAGGCTGAGGCAGGAGAATTGCTTGAACCTGGGAGGCAGAGATTACAGTGAGCTGAGATCCTGCCACTGCACTCTAGCCTGGGTGACAGAGCAAGACTCCATCTCAAAAAACAAAAACAAACAACAACAACAACAAAAACCTGATCTAGAGGCAACTAGACACACTTAGGGAGTCCATTTAGTTTCTCCCAGACTAGATAGAGGCCTGCAGGTCTTTCTCAGTCAGGGCCTCCCACTTTCAGCGGGGGTTCTGCTGATGCTGGCGTGGCAAGAGCTCATTGCGGCTGTCAGGCCCAGGTCCTTGGGTCACAGCATAAACACTCCACATCACTCTTTTTCATGCGTGTGTTACCCCAGCACTTGGAGAAGTCTTCTCTGATCTCATGTAGAAGGAAGGTGAGCCCCAGAGCTCATTCACGTGAAGCATCTCAGGTATGAACTGGCTGAGGGCCAGATCTGATTCGAAAACATCGTGGTCATTTGGATTTTACATTTGCAAGGTGGGTCTCTGTATGTGAATAATACATGACTAATGATAGTAGATGAATTTTAGTGACCAGCAACTATGTACCAGAAACTGTTCTTATCTTTTTAAGTAGATTCACTCTTTAGTGGTAAATTATTACCAGCTTAGTCCGAAGAAGACAGTTTAAGTATTAAGAGTTCAGTGATAGAAACTTTTGAATGAAAAGAGCTATTAGTTTGTTTTGGAAAAATTTAGGATTAGGCTGAATCTGAGCTTTTTGTCTTTTAGTAATAATTCATTTAGTCCATTGGCAGGTAAGTGTGGATGTAGAGGCTCAGAAAAGAGGGATGATTCACAACAGGTGCTTTTTATCTGGGATTCTTGAGCCCTGAGTAGTTCAAGGACCAGCTTTGACATTTTTGACATTTTTAATTTTTTTGACATTTTTGAAATTTTTGTATGCATGTGCACATTGTATACATATGTGTGCACCTTTTATATGTGTGCATACATATATCAAATTGTCACATATATAATGGACACATATGTGTGCATCCATATATTCATGGACTCATATTAATGGATGCACACAATAATAATTAATATATTATTAGCTTTCATTATAATCCAATAGGGATCTACCAAGCGATTAAGAACCATTTTCTGTGGAATTAAAATAATATAGACCAGATTATACAGCTTATTTCCTCTTTATGTGGGAGAACATTTATTCCCAGTGTAACATATCTTTGTATAATTTGTAACGGTGAGAGTGGAAATAGAAAAGTCCTTGTCATCAAGCTTTAAGGCTTTGACTCTTTCTGTAGTGAAGAAGAGATTATTAGGGAAAGATGCTAAGTTTCATAGATCAAAACAGAAATGCTTTGCCGAAAGAGGTTCTACCAAAGCTGATTTCAAAATAAATATTTCCGATTTGTGGATTTGTTGGCCTTTTAAATAGCTGAGATCATTTGGACATTTTGTACCTAGTTCCAAACTGATTGAACTACAGTAGGAGTTTTTCACAGTTGGGTGTTTTTGTATCCTCAGTTCCTATTTCCTCAAAACTGTCCACTTTTAATAATGCCTATAAAGCTAACTGGACAAATTCAGACAATGGTACTTTAAAAAATTAGTCATAACACAACCCATCATCCAAAATAAGGATTTTGTTTGTTTGAGGCAGTCTCTGTCACCCACGCTGTAGCACAGTGGTGTGATCACAGCTCGCTGTAGCCTTGACCTCCTGGGTCCAAAAGATCCTCCCACCTTAGCCTCCTTAGCAGCTGGGACTAAAGGCACATGCTACCACACCTGGCTAATTTGTTGTTGTTATTATTTTTATTTTAAAGAAATTATTTAACTTATTGAAATGAGGTAATACATACATGTGGTACAAAGTTCAAAAAGTACAACAGGGCATATGTCGAAAAGTATGCTTCTCACCCTCCCGTGCCCCAGCCACCAGATCTCTTCACCAGAAGCAACCATTGTTACGGGCTGCTTCTGTAGAAAATTTTATGCAGAATGTTCTCTTTAATAGGTTATTGGGCAAGACTTCCAAAATATACATTTGACTCTTCTTCTCAACCTCTTGAAAAAGAAAAATCAATTTTTTAAATTACTGAAACTGTCAAGGCATTTTGAGTGAAAACTTTCACACAAATTGACCCTAACATACCTACCAGAGTTTTCATTTACTTGTTCCATTTGCTTGATTATTTTATTAAACTCCAACACCTTGAACTTCCTATCAGCACCGTCTGATGTTTTAAATCTGAGAACATTTTCACAAATGTGACTATGTTTCAGATAGAAAATTTTTTTTCTTTTTTTTTTTTTTTTTTAGACGCAGTTTTGCTCTTGTTGCCCAGTCTGGAGTGCAGTGGTGTAATCTTGGTTCACTGCAACCTTCGCCTCCTGGGTTAAAGCAATTCTTCCGCCTCAGCCTCCCAAGTAGCTGGGATTACAGGTGTCCACCGCCATGCCTGGCTAATTTTTATATTTTTAGTAGAGACAGGGTTTCACCACGTTGGTCAGGCTGGGCTCAAACTCCTGATATCAGGTGATCCATCCGCCTCAGTCTCCCCAAGTGTTGGGATTACAGGTGTGAACCACAGTGCCCAGCCCAGGGAGAAAACTTTAAATATGTAAGAGTCATTGTAGGCCAGGCGCATTGGCTCAAGCCTGTAATCCCAGCACTTTGGGAGGCCAAGGCAGGTGGATCATGAGGTCAAGAGATCGAGACCATCCTGGCCAACATGATGAAACCCTGTCTCTACTGAAAATACAAAAATAATTAGCTGGGCGTGGTGGGCCTGGTAGTTGTAGTCCCAGCTAACCAGGAGGCTGAGGCAGGAGAATTGCTTGAACCCAGGAGGCAGAGGTTGCAGTGAACTGAGATCGCGCCACTGCACTCCAGCCTGGCTCCTGGTGACAGAGCGAGACCCTGTCTCAAAAAAAAAAAAAAAAAAAAGAGTCATTGCAGTATACTCTAATTGAATTTTTATTATTAAGGACTAATATATTTGTCGGAAATTCAAAGTAATACATATGGTTAATAATATTAAAAGCATAAGAGGTAAATATAAAATGTTACCTCCTTCAATTTTAATAGAGATGTTAGTCTCTATTAAATTATGGAATATTAAATTGGTACCATGCTAGTAAATGTCACAAGAGAAATTCTTTTTCTACTAATTTTTCAAGAAGTTATCCCTATAAATAACCTCTACTGATCTACACTTGCTGAGTTGATGTGTATGTACTCATCAAGGCAAGCATCCCTTGTGGGGTAGATGACCTTGCCTCCATGGCCTCTGAGAGAATAAATATTTATGTTGACAGTGCAGCTGCTACATATTGAGTTCATAAAATTGGGTTTGGGTTTTTTAATCTGGCATATTATTCTTGCTTAATTTCATTGTACTGACTATGGTTCCAGACCTATAAATCAGGGACAGTGTTTACCCACAGAAGGAAAAGAGAGCAGTAATAATAGTATGAAATATTGCCTTTGTTTATTAAAAGTGTTTCTTCATTTGGGCACTTGTTGTCTTTTGGTTGCCAGTTCCCTGGATCTTACCAGTTTTTGACATTTATTTTGAAATTAAAAAATAGGCCTATGATCATTTGAGATAAGAGGTAGCATAAAGCTCATAAAGGAGTGAATGGGGCAGGTAAAAAGAAACCTATTTTTTAATATACAAAAAAAAGGTATATATATATACAAAGTTCAAACAGTACAAACAGGAGTTCAAGACCAGCCTAGCCAATATGGCAAAACCCCGTCTCTACTAAAAACACAAAAATTAACTGGGCATGGTAGCACACGCCTGTTATCCCAGCTACTCTAGAGGTGAGGTCGAATCACTTGAACCCGGGAGGCGGCGGTTGCAGTGAGCCAAGATCGCACCACTGCACTCCAGCCTGGGAGACAGAGTGAGGCTCCATCTCAAAAAAAAAAAAAAAAAAAAAAAAGCCAAAAAAGGTATGGCACTGAACAACATGTAGGTGACTATTTACATAGCATCTGTTTGGGGGAACTACAGAGAAGAATGCATTATGTGGATGTTATGTAAAATTTAAAATCTGATAAATATTTTCTAGTTACAGGCTAGAAAGTCTGCACCAATTTTCACTCCCCACAACAGTGTACGAGTATACTTGTTTTTTCAGTTCTTTAACCTGAGTAATTTCAAACTTTGAAAATTTTTATTATTTTGCTTTGTTATTTCCCTAATCATAAGTGAGGTTAAGCATCTTTTAAAATATTTCTTGGCAGTTGTACTTTTTTTGGTCTGTGAATGGCTGGTTCACATCCTTTGTTCAGTGCTCTATTGGGTGGTATCTACAGTTTATGAAATTATAAGAACACCTTGTAAATTAAAGAAACATGCCCCTTTTGCCATATGCATTAAAATATCTTTTCCAGGGTTTTGTTCAAGATACATTCTGTGACCAGGCACTCAGGACTGGAGAAACATCCTAAGCTTTACGAGATTTTTCCTTAAGACATTTCATTCATTAATTTTTTCTCCTGTAATCGCTTCCTGTGAACTATGCCCCAGTTACACGTCCCTAAGGACATACAGTATTGCTATTGAAGCAAAACTTTTAAAAAAATCATTGTCTACTACTTCTCCTAGAAATTATTTTAATTTATCCATTTAATGTTTTTATCCTTTTGCTACTGAGGAGATGCTACTTCAAGAAGCTAATTCCAAATGAGTTAGTTCCTGGATCTTTTGGCTTTAAGATGCTGTTCCCAGCAATTATTCATCCTTATCTATTTGGGGGAAACTAAGAGGAAGAAGGCATTTTCAAATTCTATCACATGCTGTTTTTCTTGGCTAGATCAATGACTTAGCCCTTCGGTGCATGGTTTCTCTTTCTCTTTACAGACCAGATACTTATAATGGGAGTTTCTGGTAGAGTTGAAGCTAAAGAGCCCTGAATGCAAAGACAATGTAATTCCACTTTTGTGCCTGAATCTTACCATCCCAGGTGCTCAGTGTATTGCCCTTCAGTGATTCTAGTAAAATGGGATATAATCATGTGTGGAAAATAGCAGAGGCAGCTTCAAAAAACTCAGGGAAGAGAGATTGAAAGGAGTGTCTAAGATTGGGTTCATATAATAAAGGTAGAGGAAGAGAAGTACGTCTTCATAAAACTTGATTTGGAGATAATGCTACAATGGTGGTGACTGGTGCTCGTAAACAGGAAAATAGAGCTACTTTTCTGGAAACTCTGAAACCTTTCTCAACAGGAAATAATCCTGTTGTAAATAAATTTGTTTATTTGTTTAAAAAATCCCAAATGACTGCTTTTTTTTTTTTTTTTTTTTTCTCTCTAATTGGAACATTTGGGATTTCAGGTTTTCTAATTAGGGATAAGCATTCTGCAAATATTCCAAAATCTAAGAAAATCAGAAATCTGAACCAAACAAATGACTTTTAACCTCTTTGAAAAATGAGACCCTCTACAAAAGATTGGTTTTTCAATAAAGGGAAATCTCTTCTCCACACACATTCTTTCTCCTTTAAACATTGAAACAGTCTTGAAAGAATTTTTAAATAAATTCTGTTCTCTTTCTTTCATTTTTTCTTAGGTAAAATATTAAATTTTGTTTCCCTATGGCAAAATGGTGATGCCACCCTTATGAGCTTATGCTCTTATTCCATGTTTCAGTTGACTGGCGCCCTCTGAGGCTTCTGAGCTATGTAGGAGTTTTTGCCCCATACTAGCTGACACCAGTACGTTACAGAATTGCTCCAAGTTGCCAGCCCTCCCTTCTCACGGAGGTCAAACTACTCTTTTTCCTCTGCTCCTGGTGCCTTTTCTCTGCCAAGGTTGGGAAATGACATGCGTGTAAGCAAGAGTAAATAGAGCCTGAAGAAGTGAATTATGCGCACTCATAGTGGTGTCACCTACCACCTTTGATATGCAAAACAGATGCCACATTCATTGTGAGGTCTTGGAGGACTTAAATGCAGCACTAATTGTGTTCAGATCAGTTAGGGGATGTGTTTAAGCGGCCATTGGATTACTGGTGTACGGTTAGCAATTTAAATCTTTATAAAACATTATTTCTAAACTGTTTACCAAGCTGCAAACATATCCAACAACCTGCATGCTCATTAATAAATACAAGAGACAGTTTCTACAGTGAAAAGCACATGGCCTCGATGCCAGACGGACTTGGGTCAAAATGAGATTTTACTGCTTTTTGGCACTGTGATACTGGCCCAGAAGTTTGCACCTCAGTTTTCTCACCTGTAAAATGAGATAATAAAATATGGCTTGTGTGGTAGTGGCATGCCTAGCACTTGAATAAACGCTGAGTGAAAGAATTTCATTAAACGATAACAATTTTAGAACTACATAACCTGATATTAACTTAAGTATGTTTTATAAATATAAATCATTAGAATACATTCTCAATGTTTATGATAGTAAAATTATTTATCCTTCTTGATACATATCTTAAGTATATGATTATGACTTGCTAAAAATATACAGTTTTTAAATAACAACATTCTCGTAACCACTATATATTTCCAATTTAGAAGTCAAATTCTCAGTGGCAAAGAAAGGCTGAGATCCGGAAAGAACTAAGGCTAGCCAGCATTCCATTCCTCTAAGGCTTCTAAATTAGAATGTGGGTCGAGGGCTGGAAGCAGGGCGAGATTGAGTAGCACTCTTCCCATTTTTTTCTGGCATTTTGTTCCTGACTTTGAATGAGGGTGATAGTTGTGATTACTCCAGACTTTCTGAATAGAAGTGAAAAGCCAGGTAACTCTAACTTGTTGAAATGGAAATATACCTTCCACTCCAAAAAATATGTCACATCTTGGTATAATCTCAGGCTTATTTTTTTAGATGCAAATTGGTGGGAAAAAAATAGCTAACAATTTTGGCAGCCAAGATCTTCACGGTAGCTCCTTTTGAATGCCAAAAATCTCTCACGTATGGACACAAATACATGCAAAACATACCCTCTTCTGCCTCCACATATCTATGGCAATGTCATTTCCAGGTGAAATGCCAGAAGCTGAAAGGGGCTCAAGACTCTATGCTTTGAGGTTAAAGGGGTGATACCTTTGGCACCACCAGAACTCAACGGGGTGTGGAGTTGGTTGGTGGAACAGGCTCTTGGTTATAGCTTTGTGTTATGCTATGTGATGTCTCAGTTGTGATATCCTAGAGCAGCCTCACAGCCCTGATCTTCCATTCTGTCCGTGTGATTAAACACACTCTGTTTGGGTGTTGCCTGGTAGAATAATAACACTGCTTAGGTAAGAAGGGTATTGTCCTGAGGCGTGGCGTCCTTTTGACTTCCTCCCCTAAATGGAGCACTTCCTGCTTTCCAGCTGAATGATGAGTCATGTGAAGAGACTTGAGGATGTGACACAGGAGACCAGTCAGGCCATAATTATTTCTATGGCATGTGTAACAAATCTGCCTTCAGCACACATCCCATCCAGGTAAAGCCGGGAAATGCCATGAGGGCTGGAAATAGCTCATGGCTAGCATGCTCAACACAAGTCATTTAGTGCTTTCAGCAACCCAGAGTACCACATTAAAGTAGTACCAGAATTCTCATTGCAGATCTGAATTCTGATGATTATTTCTATTTTTGTGATTTCTGGCAACTGAGAAACATTGTTAAAATTTATTCAGAGTGAGGGATTTGTAAAGTGTTTGATATATGCTTGAGATAGACCTAGGTATGTGCTATAGTGGCACATATAAACGTGGCCAGGAGCACAGTCATGTGAGAAAGCTCCCTGGGGTAGGTAAGGAGGATGGCTCACATTGCATATTGAATTGTGTTCTTACAGAACATGAGCATAACCATTTATTACTGTATATGTCAAGAACCATGTTGGATGTGTGTGTATAAGTTTTGCTGAATCCTAACTATGGCCTTATGAGGCAATTATAAACATAAAAATAGCTTTATGACTAATGCTTGCTATGGGCTTGTCATTATGCTAAGTAGCCATCTTATGTACACATTGCCTTATTTAATCCTCCTAACAACATTGGCCAGTGGGGGTGATTATCCCATTTTATAAGTAAGAAAATAGAGACTTGGAGAGACTAAGGAGCTTTCCTAGGGTTGTATGGCTAGTAAAGTGAAGGAGCTAGGATTTAAACTCACCCTATCTGACTTCAAAATTTGTAATTTGTACCACACTGTTTTTCTTTCTTACTATCCTATGATGAACCAGCCAACCAACAAACCAAACAAATGAATAAACAAGTAAACAAAAACCCAGTTTCAGCCTCCTTTAATGGACTATATATTATAATAGAAAAATCCTTTTTTTTTTTTTTTTTTTTGAGACAGGATCTCACTTGCCCAGACTGGAGTGCAGTGGTGCAATCATAGCTCATTGTGGTCTTGAACTCCTGGGTTCAATCCCACCTCAGCTTCCTAATTAGATGGAACTACAGGTGTGCACCACCATTCCTGGCTAATTTTTTTTTTTAATAGTAACGGGGTCTCACTGTGTTGGTCAGGCTGGTCTCAAACTGCCATCCTCAAGTGATCCTTCTACCTCGGTCTCCCAAAGTGCTGAGATCACAGGTGTGAGCCACTCTGCCCAGCCAAGGAAAATGCTAATATTCACTTGCAGAACAATAGCTCAAATATGGTGTAGTATGCCATTCTCACCAACGCGTAGGAAAAAATGGAAATCTACAACATTAAGTTAAATCCAACAAATATGAAGTGCCTACTTTGTTGGTCATGCTTCTTATGAGACCCTGAGGTGAACAATCAAGAGATACTTTAGAAAAGAACATGCCCTTAGAATACCAGAAGGCTAAGATCAAAGAGTACCAGAAGGCTAAGGCAACCGTTCTCATTTTAGTCCCTCACGCTGTTACATATCATTTCCTACAAGAAGTGGCCTGTTGGGGGGTCTTCCCTTTAATTTCCTAAAAAATGAAACATGTTTATTTCTCTGTGGATATCATGATGTAAAAGAATACCCTCCTCAAAAATGTCTTCCCCATTTCAACTTCAGCACATTTCATAGAAAGATCAAAGTCATGGTAATGGGTCATTATACCACGATGATCACACAAACCAGAACACACTGGGAAATCCCCCTCTGTTATTCCTGGAATTTGTTTTAGTTCTAAAGTGATTAACTTAGAGAAAATGAAGTAAGATTATATTATATAAGCCAGCTTTGGATATTTGATTTATGACCAAAAGGAGAGAATCCAGAAGCAGCTTTGAGGAAATCTCATGCGTGGTATAAAGTTAATATCTCAAATAAACTCAAGGTCTATCTAAGCATGCTGGTGATGAGTTCAATTTTAGATCTCTCTACTACCTAGATATGGGTTTTAAAAACTATTATAGGATCTCTTGGTATGGAGGAGATTCCAGAAAACTTTGTATATACATCTTCGGTAAAATTTGAAGATATTGTGTATCCAAAATATTTTCTCTGCTCTAGGACTTTAGTTTACGCATGTGCAAATTTATCTAAAGTATGATCTTACATACACACGATACAACAAACACAGTCATAGGAGAGGATGGGAGGAAACCTTACATGAAACATGTGTTAGAGAAAACTAAAACCTATTTACTTGTACCATATGTCATTCTTTACTGCACTTATTTTTTTCTTAAGAAGTGCACATTGGCTGGGTGCAGTGGCTCAATCCTGTAATCTCAGCACTTTGGGAGGCCGAGGTGGGTGGATCATGAGGTCAAGAGATCAAGACCATCCTGGCCAACATGGTGAAACCCCGTCTCTACTAAATATACAAAAATTAGCTGGGTGTGGTGGCGTGCGCCTGTAGTCCCAGCTACTCGGGAGGCCGAGGCAGGAGAATTGCTTGAACCCAGGAGACAGAGGTTGCAGTGAGTCAAGATTGTGCCACTGCACTGCAGCCTAGCACCTGGTGACAGAGTGAGACTCTGTCTCAAAAAAAAAAAAAAAAAAAAAAAAAAAGAAGAAGTGCACATTAATTTAGCTACAGTTTCTAAGTGTGGGCCGTAAGTTATATCTTCTCTCCACGCATCCCCTGATCCCCATCACCAAACAAGGAACAGCTTTCTTCTAGTGTAGATCTCTATGTCCCCTCCCACAAAAGATCAGCAGCACACTGAGGACCTCCATTTATATTTTCACTTTTAATGAAAAAATATATTGTGGGTATTAATTATGGTGAATTAAAAGAAAGTATTCAATTCAGCTTCCTTATAAAGCCAGGTCATCGGCTTTGTTACAGGAAGGGAGTCCCAATCCAGACCCCAAGAGAGGATTTTTGGATCTCATGCAAGAAAGAATTCAAGGTGAATCTGCAGTGCAAAGTGAAAACAAGTTTATTAAGAAAGTAAAGGAATAAATGAATGGCTAGTCCATAGACAGAGCAGCCCTGAGGGCTGCTCGTTGCCCATTTTTATAATTATTTCTTTACGATATGCTAAACAGGGGGTGGATTTATGCCTCCCCTTTTTAGACCGTATAGGGTAACTTCCTGACGTTGCCATGGCATTTGTAAACTGTCACGGTGCTGGTGGGAGTGTAGTAGTGAGGACGCCCAGATGTCCCTCTCATCGCTGTTTTGGTTTTGGTGGGTTTTGGCCAGCGCCTTTACTGCAGCCTGTTTTATCAGCAAGGTCTTTATGACCTGCATTTTGTACTGACCTCCTATCTCATCCTGTGACTTAGAACGCCTTAGCATCTGGCAATGCAGCCCGGTAGGTCTCAGCCTCGTCTTAACCCAGCTCCTATTTTAGATGGAGTTGGTCTGGCTGACGTACCTCTGACAGCTTTATTGTCACCTTAAGCTTTAGGGAGAAGCTACCCATATTCATTCATAGTATATATATTGAGTATTTAGTAGTGGCACATCATTATGCAAAGGAGATATAAAAAATTTATATAAATTTTTATATAAATTTTATAAATTTATGTAAAAAAATTTATATCTCCAAATTTATATCATCCAGTTCCTGGATATTGGGTGCACAGAGGCGACTAATTCAAAAGGTAAGTCATATGCATAAGAAAGATGGAGTATCAACATAAAAGTTACTAACTTTAATGCTAACATTAAGAGGAACATGTATGGATCAAGAAATGAAATGATCAGTATCATATTTTCTGTTCTCTTAAGTGCTAAAAGCCTCTTTTCTCTTTAGTACTTTGTCTTGTGTTTCATCTCTAATTCAAAGCTCTTATGAAATCTTACTTCCTCCATTGAAACCTTTGAGCATGCGGAACATTATGGTCAGAGCATCCCTGGGTCCAAATTACTCATTATATGGCTTGTCTTCCATTAAGGATCTGTGTTTGCTTGCTTTGTTTTGTTTATGGCTCTCTCTTCCTGTCAGAGCTGGTTTAGAGGTTCTGTGCCAGAGTGCAGCTACTTTCAAATCTTTTAAGAAATATTTTCCTCCAGCAAGGAAAACTATTCTCTTAACGGATCATGCAATTCTGGAAGGCAAAGGAGAAGTGGGCCCTGACCCAATAGAACAGATCAGCCAGATCAACCTGGTTGTCATAGCAGAGTACTGTTTCCACTTAAACATCTGCATAACCCCTGTTCTACCCTCTTCGTGATCAACTGCTTGTTCTTTAGTTCTCTGTGAATTCTCTTAGTTGTTGATACTTTTACTATCTACTTCACCTGCTACAGCTAAGTGCAGTGTGGGAGTGAGCTACTCAGTAAAAGCAAAGTCTTAGAGGACTGCATGAAAAGTTCACCATTGCTGACTGTCACACTGTGAGCACCCAGTCAATATTTATTAAGGTAGTAATTGTTAGCATTTAGATTTAGATTTAAGATGAATATTATACTTCTTTTATAGGAAAGCATCCGATGGAAAAGCATCAAGTGAAGCTGCCCTCTTCCTCCTCAGCAGGTCCTTTTTCAGAGAAATTGTCTTGGGGTGTCTTGGTAGCTCTTGGGGTCTTAGAGATCACTCATTGCCTCTGAACTGAAGACTAGAAACAGGTCCAGAGAGCTTTCAACTGTTTCTCCAAGGCTACCAGGCTGGGCATTGGCAGAGCCTGGACCAGCCTTGGTTTCCTTCTTACCCAGAGCTGAAGCTATAGCGCAATCTCTGAATGGGGCTTAAATACTAACGTGTTAAGGTAAAGCCTTGAATTGACAATATTTCCAAAACTATTTTGAGATCCTGATGAAAGTGGTAGATCCTCTCCCCAGAAAAATGCATGCCATGGTTTGGATATAGTTTGTTAGGCTCCACAGAGTCTCATGTTGAAATTTGACCCCACTGTTGGAGGTGGGGCCTGTGGAAAGTGTTTGGCTGGTGGGGGCAGATCCCTTATGAATGGCTTTGTGCCACTCCAGGAAGTGAGTGAGTTCTCATTCTTACTTACCTCAAGAACTGGTTCTTGAAAAGAGTCTAGCACCTCCTGCTTCCTTCTTTTCTCCTTTCCTGCCAAGTAATCTCTACACATTCGGGCTCCCCTTTATCCTCCACCATGAGTGAAGTCAGCCCCTTGCCAAAAACAGATGTTGGTGCCATGCTTCTTGTACAGTCAACAGATCCATGAGCCAACAAACCTCTTTCTTTATAAACTTATCAGCCTCAGGTATTCCTTTATGGCAACACAAACAGTTTGAGACAATGCACACACATACAATTTTGGATGTAATTTTGGGCATGAACTTCATGAAGCTTATCCAATGACCGCTGTCTAGGGTACATGATTCCTCCCTTTTATGAAGTACTGATACAGATGGAATTTACAAGAAACACTGCCTATTTCTAATTACACTTGAGTAAACACTCCCATTTTCTAATTACACTTGAGTAATTACAAGATTATAGAATGTGGATGGTTACTGCCATTTGTCAAAATGGCCATTTAGGATTTAATTATTAATGAGGGAACAATTCCCCAAACAGACATCCAAATCTACATATTGGCTGAATAACTAACACACACACACACACACACACACACACATGCACACACACACACACACACATAGACTTGAACATAAACTTAATTTAAAAAGCAGTTAAAAGGCAGTTAAAAGACTTGAAAAGTGTGAACTTCCTGCAACTACCTGAACTTCCATTGAAAAAGTATTTTTATTGTCCCTCATTCTCCTATTATACTTTCTTTTCTAGTAAACACCTGCTGTACTGTGTATCCTTGATTCAGGACCTACTGTATGCATTTTACTCTGGAGGCTAGAAAGTTAGTTATATAGCAAGCATATATAGATTATCTGTTATGTGTAAGATATTCTAAGAGATGTGGGAAGAGGGTTCTCAGGAAGACACAGCATGGTCTTTTCTCTCAAGGAGATTTTGGTTCAAATTGGAGGACACAGTGATATCAGTGTGTATTCAATGTCAGATCTTTATTGAGTGCTATTCAAGTTTCAAGCTAGAGAGAGAGACGAAAATTACTTTGAGGTGAGCTTCATGAAGGAGGTGAAGTCTATACAGACTGGGCTTTGAAAGATAGATTGGATTGAAAAAGGCCAAAAAGAAGGGGAAGGGTATTTTACTCTATTCCAGTTATCTATTGTTATATAACAAACAATCCCAAATGTAGTGCCTTAAAGCAACAGCACCCCTTAATTTTCTCCTGCATCTGTAATTTGGATAGGGTTGGGGGATGAGAGGGAGAACAGCTTGCTTCTGTTCCACTGGGCATCACCTGGGATGACTCAGAGGAGGCTGGCATCACCCAAAGACTTGCTCCTGGCACGTCTGTTGGTTGATTCCAGAGCACCTACATGCGGCTGTTCCATGTGACTGCCTGGCTTCCTCCTACCAAGAGGCTCAGTGACAACAGCCAGTGTCCCAAGAGAACCAGGCAGGAACTTCTTCAATTTTATGACCTGCCTTGAAAGTCATTCACTGCCACTTTCTCGTCATGGTCACAAGTACACCCAGATGCAAGTGGAGGGAACATAGGCCTCACTTTTGACATCATCAAGTCACACTGTAGGATGAGCATGTAAGATGGGAGATATTGCTGTGGCCATTTGGGAAAACACAGTCTGCCCCCCAGGCCATGGAGTAAATAGGACTGAGGCTGCAGAGGTGGTACAGTGTTATAGGTATCTGGACATTCATGTTGGGAGGAGCCTGAGAAATGGATGGGAGTCTAAGCTAAGGAATCTGGAGTTAGTCCTGCTGACACTGCTGAGGCTTTCAAGTGTTTTATGTAATCACGGCGATCATGAACTAGAATGATCTGGTTGTAGTGTGCAGGATCGTTGGAGGTGGTGTCATTAACTGGGAGTGTATTATAGTAGTCTAGATATGTCGTGATAAGGCCTTGCATAGAGTGAAAATAGAGACTGGAAAAAGAGACTAGAAAAGAGCAGAATTGATGAAAAGAAGTACTCCAGGAAAGAGAGACATTGCCTGGAATAATACAATGTTCAAAATACTTGGATAAGAGGAATGAGGGGGAAAATAAGACAGTGATAATGTCACTGTTGTGAGCTAAGTAAAAGTATAGGCTCTATCCTTAAGGAGATGGGCAGCCGTTTTCCAGCAGAATCTGCCAGGGGCAAGTCAAAGCATGCACACTTGGATAATTAGTGTTTCCTGAGCTCCCACAATGAGTTCTGAACATATGAAGTATGTAATTGATTTAAGTGCATTTACAAAATTAAGATTTTCTTCAAAGTGTGACTAGTTGTTTCATTTCACCTTTAGAGTAGTCCTTTGGGACATTACTACAAACCTTGCAGTCCCTATCTACAACTTTGAAACCTAAACTGTTTCAAAAGATGAAAAGTTTTTGCGAGCTCACAAAAGCAACCTAACCTGAACAGGTATTGAATAGCCATAAGGCTGTTTATAGTCTCTATTCATCGCACTTAGTGTGAATATTCATATATTTCATTGCATACATATTATATATTTGATTTTGAGATTCTAGACCAGAATCATAATTTTATGGATGAGAATAGTGTTACTCAGAAAATTAAGTAGTTTACCCAAGGCATATACTATGATGTCTTATCTGTAAACGCCTTCTCTGTCAGCACCAACTGCATCTGAAAAGCTGTACACATGAATTGTTCATAGAATTAGATCTTTTTCTGACATCAGATTTTTTTTCTGGTTGGCTATCTTATCTCTGACAGGTGCTGGTATTTTTATGGTTAAATTGTAAATCCTTAGAAGGCAGAGACAGTGTTATTTGCTTTACATAGAATAGTTTACAAAAAGAAGAAGCTGAATCTCTGATAGTGAATCCACAGTAGGCTGTGTTTTATGGGTTGATCAGTATACACTGCCAGGTAACTCTGTTTGCTCTGTCTGTGTCCAGACTTGGGGACTTGGAGCAGGCACAGTCTCCCAAGGGCAGAACGGTCATGGCCTCACCCTGCCCTCTCTTGGAAACCTCTCTCAGTGTGCTGAGCTGGACCTATGAGACCTGGGGCAGAGGCCAGGGTTAAGCTGTTAGGCTTCTGGTGGCTTTCAGGTGCCACTTGGGAGAATGGGCCCTGGAAACTGAGGCACTCTGGAAATGAAGACACACTTCCATCTTGGGCTTTTCTCCCGTGCAGGCAGGCTCTGCTTTTCAGGAGAGAAAACAACTTTAGACCTCTTGCCTCCTCTCATTGGCCTCCTTCCTTTCCTCCCCACAGTGAATGGGCTGTAGAGAGATGAGATTCAATTACTTTTATTGTTAGGCTTGGCTCCGATTGTCTTTAATGGTCAGAAAATTATCCAGCAACTAAAAAAACACAATTAAAAAATTCAGCCACAGTGTGTCCCTGTGATTTTTGGCTGGCAGTGAAGAAGAATTTCCTCAGAGGATTTCTTTGAGACATTGCTCTCCAAATTTTATTTCACAAATGAAAACCTAAGGGCTCTGTTTTTGTTTTTGTTTTTGTTCATTCAATAGCAGACATATTGTAAGCCACTCTAAAGTGAAAGTTTCAGTTTAATGTCATCTATGAGGTAGAAAATATTTTATAGCTGATAATCCTTACTTTCTACATACAACATCAAGCAAATATGTATATGGATGCAAAGCATGTTCAGACCCTGGTTCCAGCCCCTAAGTAAATTGGCATCCTTGGGCAACTTACTATGTACTGATGCAATCTATCTTCTTAATGGGAAGAAGGAAAGAAAATTTTAGACAACATTACAGATTTTCTGATGGGAATAGTAATACAAATGTTACTGATGAAAAGAAGTACTCCAGGAAGTGTCACTGACTGTAGTGACCTAGGGCATTTGCCATAGGGATCATATGGAAATGATTTCAGGCCAAGCTGCAGGTTCTTTGAGTTATATGGGGACAGGGTGTCCTTGAGCTTCATGGACCTGTAGTATTTCTGCCTGAGCAGCAAGTGTTTCATAATATGCCACGGCTAACCACATTACAGGAGAAGTTGCCTCTTAGGCTTTCAGGGAGCCAGGAAGCAACACCTAATGAGATGCCTGACAGTTCAGGGAACAGCCCTGCATGTGTTATTTTGAATGATGCCAGCCAGTTTCAAGTGGGCAGAATTAAAATGCAAACCAAGCCCAGATATTTTTTTGTATTTAATTAATATCCAATGTTTGCCAACCAAGGGGAAGGTGATAGAGGGCAGCTAACAAATTGCTTAGAGCTGTGCTGTCACCTGGACTAAGACATCCTGACATGATATAGCAGGGACAGCAGCTGGCCCTCTGTGGTGCTGGGGACTGGAACTGGCAGATGGAAAGGAAACGTGAAAATACTCCCGAAGCATGGCCTGTTTACAAGAAGACTTTTAATAAAAAATTGTGGTTAAGGTACACATAACCTGACATTTACCATTTTAACCATTTTAGGTGTAAGAGTCGGTGGCATTAAGTACCTTCATGATGTGGCGCAACCATCGCCTCTGTCGAGTTCGAGAAGTTTTTCATCACCCCATTAAGGAAACCTTACATGCATTAGCAGTCACTCCCTCTTCCTCACTTCTCCAGGCCCTGGCAGCGATTCATCTGCTTTCTGTCTACAAGTAGGCTTCTCAGGACTGCACAGTAGCTCAGGGGAAGGGAAGTATACTGGGGTTGGGAGTTAGGAGATGGGGGGTCTTTTCAAATCTAGGCTCCTATCTTTGGTTTTCTCAACATCGCAAACTTTCCTCACCGCAGCAGGAAGGCACACCTGTAACTTAGGACTCCCTTTGCAAATCTTTTTAAACCACCTTATTGAGGTGTACTCTAGATATCATAAACTTCATGTGTTTCAAATGTAACTCAATGATTTTTAGTATCTTTAGCAGATGGTGCAACGTCTGTCATAATCTAGTTTTAGAGCAGTTTCATCCTTCCAATCAGACCTCTCATGCCTATTTATAGTTAATCCTGTTCTACCCTCGGTCCCAAGCAACCACTGACCTACTTTCAGTCTCTATCAATTAGCCTTTTCTTGACATTTCATAGAATTGAAATCATGTGACATGTGGTCTCTGCATCTGGCTCCTTTCTCTGAGCATAAGGTTTTAGGGATTCATCTAAGATGGAGCATGTGTCAGGAGTTCTTTTTGAAAATTGCTAAATAGTATTCCATTGACTGGATATACCACATTTTATCTGTTCACCTGCAAACATTTTTAAAGAAGCTTCTAGTCTGTAACATATAGGCGCTTGGGTCAATTAGATGACCTCTAAGATCCTCCTTCTCCCAGATTCTGGCCAAAAAAAAGTCCCAGTGGCAGATCTCAGTTTTTAGATCATATATGTACTCAACAGATGTTTGTTGAATAGCCCTCATGGTACACCACGCTCTGTGCTAGACACAGAGAATATGGTCCTGCACTGTTGGGATTTCTGCTCTACCATAAGAGACAGAGCCCTTCTCACACCAGGCACAGCACAGCCCCTATGCTGGTGGGTCACAGGAGCAGACACATTCTGATGGGGCTGGTGTTTGGTCACAGGCAGCTTTTTCAATCCACTCCCCGCCCCCTGCCGACTGACTACGCCAATCCATAGATGCTATGTGCTCCTCCCAGGCACTGCCATTACGTCATGAGTTTCCAGCACATGATTTTGGAATTGCCTGTTTGCATATATCTCCTTCCTCTGGAATGTGAGCAACTTGAGGATGGAATGGAGCTTAGTACAATGCCTGGCATGTAGAAGGTGCCCAGTGGTTGTTTGATGAATTAATGGATGATTGAATCCCATTCTGGCAAGAATCAGGAGCAAATATAAGAATTAGGGGGCCAGGCACAGTGGCTCAAGCCTGTAATCCCAGCACTTTGGGAGGCTGAGGCGGGTGGATCACGAGGTCAAGAGATCGAGACCATCCTGGTCAACAGCATGACTGTAATCCCAGCTACTCAGGAGGCTGAGGCAGGAGAATTGCCTGAACCCAGGAGACGGAGTTTGCGGTGAGCCGAGATCGCGCCATTGCACTCCAGCCTGGGCAACAAGAGCGAAACTCCGTCTCAAAAAAAAAAAAAAAAGAATTAGGGACATACAGGCCTCTTCTGGTCTCTTGGGTTCTAGAGGCAGTGTTCTTCCTTCTCTAGTTCCAGAGTTAGCAGTTTCAGGGTTGCGCCTTTAGACTTCAGGCATGGGTACAGAAGAGAAATACAGCAGTCTGGGCTGGGCACAGTGGCTCACACCTGTAATCCTAGTACTTTGGGAGGCCGAGGCAGGAAGATCACAAGGTCAAGAGATCGAGACCATCCTGGCCAACATGGTGAAACTCCATCTCTACTAAAAATATAAAAATTAGCTGGGTGTGGTGGCGCACGCCTGTAATTCCAGCTACTCAGGAGGCTGAGGCAGGAGAATGGCTTGAACCCAGGAGGCAGAGGTTGCAGTGAGCCAAGATCGCGCCACTGCATTCCAGCATGGCGACAGAATGAGACTCTGTCTCAAAAAATAAAGGGAAAATAACAGCAGTCTGAAGTTCTCACTGCTTCTTGGAACACAAGCTTGATACAGACTTCTTAACACTGTCACAAATATCTTAATAGTGCTCTTAGGGTCACCCTGAGGGCAGACTATTTAGGGAAACAATATGAAAATGGCCTTGCGTGGCAGGGTGACTGTACCCAGATGCCAAAGGTGGTGACTTAGCGTGGCTTCCCCAGCCTTTGCTCAGGCCCCTCCCTGTTCCGTCCTGCCACTACCTAGCTTATGCTCTCAGCCTCCTCCTTGGTTCCTGCCCTGGGACATCTTGCCTGACCAGAAAGCCAGGACTGAAGGGGACAGAATGCATCGTATGTGTGCCTGTGGACGCTGCACTAAAGGTGGAAGTGAGAAGACCCGGGAGGCTGAACCAAGCAAGGTGCATCATTTGGGGAAGAAAGCAGGTGGTTCTTTGAAGGCTGTATTGTTGGCCAGTACTGGTGGCTGGGGTCTAATCAGAGTCCCATTACCTTACTGGGACAAAATATTTAAAAGGGCAGGGACATAGTTTAGTTTCAGAGATTATGTGAAACTTTTAAGAGACTATGATTATTTTGAAGGTTATGTTATTCTGGTAAGTGTGATCTACTTTCCTAGGATGATGTGTTAGTCTTGACCATCTTGGGACAACTCTGGTGGTCTTTCTCATTCTGTGGGTGTGTTTATTTTCATGGCTACCGATTGGGACCCATGGATGTGGTCCATCATACACATTTATTTCATGAGTGGTGGTCATGATACTCTGTTGACATTCTACTAGGGATCTCCACATGCCTCCACCCCTTACAGAAGGACTCTTCATCTCTGGGGTGGGCAGTAGTTTTCTGGGTCCCTTTTCATAATGGTAGACAAAGATTGAGGGTCTGGTTGGAGAGAAACTACCTTGGGTTTTAGTTGATTCTGTTATTGATTAGCATCTTTACCATTTAAAATGTATTCATGCTTGGGACATCCCAAACACATTCTATAAATTCTAAACTCACCAACAGGGCACTTCTACCTGAGCCAGTGATTAATGATAGTGCAGTGACACCTGCTTCTAATCCTGTGAATCAAAAAAAGTCAGGGTATACATCCTTCCCCCACGTCTTGAAGCTTTGCCTTTTAATTCACACTAGATCCCTTCTGTTGAGCTGGTAGTTTCATTTTTAGTATAGAAATCAAGTTTAATTGAAACTTACTTGCTATTTAAAATGATAATTTGTTTGGTTTAGACTTCTTAATTACCTTGAGTAAATTGCCTATAGAGGCTCACATAATTCGTTTGTTTGTTCAAAGTATTACTGTGTCATCTGCATATTTTGAAAGATACCACTTTAATGAAACACTGGGGTGGAGTCAGGGCAAATGCTAACGAGATGGTCTTTGCTAAGGGGATGGTCTTTCCATCTTTGTTTGTTCAGCTGGAAGATTTTTATCATCTTACAGAGTTTTCACAAAAGATCAAAGTTTTATAAAGCTTCAGTGTTGGAAAATCATTAGTAAGGAAGTGTCTGGGGGAGGGGTGGGAATATAGCATATGTGAGCAGTCTTTGAGTCCAGCAAGGGGCCTGCCTCCTCAGCACCCGCTTCAGCTTCTTGTAAGGAATGCAGGTACCACGATACCTTCCTGCAAACTCAAGGGTGTATGTAATTGAATCATATTTCTAATGCATCAGAGAAGCTTACAATAAGTTAGAAGGCTGAATTAGTGAAAAAAATGTGATGTTGACTAAAGGTGACCATTTTATAATTCTGAGAGTATTATAGCCAATAATCAGTAGTATTAAATAACCATCTATAGCAGAGGGCTTTAGAAAACTTATGTTGATAAATAGGTAAGAATAATGAGTGTTCTCTGGGAGCTTTTCTTTTCTTCTTCTTTTTTTTTTTTTTTTTTAGCAGAGAGGTATGAGGGATTTCTTTATGGTCTGGACAAGTTTGTCAGACAACTTGATTCAGTCAGTCTCTGATTTATTGATTTTATGGAATTCCAGAGCCTAATCATTGATTTACCGCCTAAGCCTTAGAAACTGATTTATAGTTCTCACTATAAAGAAACAGTATGACAGAACATAATAGAACAATTGCATTAGTTTAAATATCTCCAGCTTTCCTATTGCCTATAAACAAAATGTGGAAAACATTCTAATAGGAGCCCTTCATTAGTGTTAGTTACATGCTAAAACATCTCTGAATGATGTGGCCAGAAGGCATATCTCAAATAGGGAAAATTCTCTCTTTTATACTCAGGGATTGTTTGTAGAGAAAGCGTATATTTTATGGAATGTCAGTAATGAAAGTAAAAGAATAACAGAGCCAGTTTTTGATGCTTGCACTGCAATTTAGGGTAGTATGATACCGGCAGGAAGATTGCTCTCTTCAGTGCCTGTTAAGCCTGCATCCTAATGTACTGTCTTTGTACCTGAAGGCACAGCCACTGGTCCAACATTAATATGAGATGCCCTTTTCTGTCCCTTCTCAGTCATATGGAAGAGATACTATCTTGATGCTCAGGAGACCTGCTTAGACCACTAAGATCACTTAGTGACTGTGTGCCCTTGGGCAAGTTGCTTCACTTCTCTGGACCCCAGTTTCCTTACCTGAAAATTGCTTGTCTGTAGATGAAGTAGACATTATCTAAGGTCATTCTTACTAAAATGCTGTGCTTCCAGTGGTTATGGGATTGTCCTTGATCCATGTGCCTCTCTACTGGTGTCTATGGATCCAGAGATAGGAGCTGGGGAAACCAGTTCCTGGAGTCATGGTGCAGTCAGAAGGTATGAATTAGAGCTAAGCAGATGGGCCCACAGGGAAATCAAGCCCTTTGCCCTCTTCATGCTCTCAGTTTTGATGAGCCTGTGTAACTAAGGATACACTGACCTTTTAATTTGACCTGACCCGTGTTTTCTTCTCTCTATTTCCTACTTGGAGTGGAGGGCGTGGGGATGCTGAGAAGAACCTTAAAGGGAAAAGCATTTGGAATATGATCTTGATGTCTAAAATTAAATTTTACCTTTGTTTCAAGGAAACAAAGGAAGAATTCTTTTCATCTTATTTAACTCAGAAAAAAATTGTGACTTTTAAATGTTGATTTTTTTGCTTTAGTTAGGTTTTTAAAATTTTTAAATTAAAAAGTAAAAAATATTGATAAATATTATTTAAAATTCAAACAATATGCAAAAGATAGAAAGTTAAGAAACATTTTCTTCACACCCACTAGCCAGAACTGTCTACTATTACCACTTTTATCTGTGTACTTCCAGACAGTTTTCTATGGACACATCAATGTAATTATTATATATGCACTTCTTTTGTTTCTTTAAAAATTGAATTATTTGGATCTTCTCTCTTTTTTTCCTTATTAGTCTAGCTAGCAGTCTGTCTATCTTATTCATTCTTTCAAAGAACCAAGTTCTGGTTTCAGTGATCATTTGTATGGTTTTTTGCATCTCAGTTTCATTCAGTTCAGCTCTGATTTTGGTTATTTCTTCTCTTCTGCTAGCTTTGGGGTTGATTTACTCTCGCTTTTCTAGTTCTTTAAGGTATGGTGTTAGGTTGTTAATTTCAGATCTTTCTAACTTTTTGTTTTGAGTGTTTGGCACTATAAACTTTCCTCAACACAGCTTTAGCTGTGTCCTAGAGATACTGGTATGTTGTATCTTTGTTATCAAAAATGTCAAAGAGTTTCTTGATTTCTGCTTTAATTTCATTGTTTACTCAAAACTCATTCAGAAGCAGGTTAATTTCCATGTAATTGTATGGCTAAGTGATCTTCTTGGTATTGATTTCTGTTGTTATTGCACTGTGTCTAAGAATGTGGCTAGTATGATTTTTTTTTTTTCAGTTTGCTGAGAATTGTTTTAAGGCCAATTGTGTGATCAGTTTTAGAGTATATGCCAAGTGCAGATGAGAAGAAAGTATGTTCTCTTGTTTGGGGGTGGAGAGTTCTGTAGCTGTCGGTTAGGTCTGTTTGGTCAGTATTGAGCGACTATAAGCACACATGCACATGTATGTTCATTACAGCACTATTCACAATAGCAAAGACATTGAATCAACTTAAATGCCTATCAGTGATAGACTGAAAAAAGAAAATGTGGTATATATACAGCATGGATACTACACAGACATAAAAAAGAATGAGATAGTCTTCTTTGCAGCAACATGGGAGTTGGAGGTCATTATCCTAAGTGAACTAACACAGGAACAGAAAACCAAACACTGCATGTTCTCACTTATAAGTGGGAGGTAAACATGACAACACATGGACACAAAGAAGGGAACAACAGACATCAGGGCCTACTTAAAGTGTAGGGTAAGAGGGTGGCAAGAGCATAAAGATTTAAAAAGTACCTGTCGGGTACCATGCTTATTACCTGAGTGATGAAAAAATATATACATCAAACTCCCAAGACATGCAAATTATCTACAGAACAAACTTGCGCATGTACCCCTGAAACTAAAAGTTTTTAAAAGTTGAATTATGCTGTAAATATGATTATGCAAACTGATTTTTTTACTTCAGTGTCTTTCATGGATATTTTGCCATGAATACTTATAGATCACAACAAGGTATATGCTCATTAAAAATAATACCTGGATATGTTTGTATAAGTGTAGAGAGATATTAGATCATATATGAAAGCAGTAACTGCAGACAGTGTCGCCACATTGTAGCACACTTCACCTTTCTATTTTAGGAATGTCAGTGAGGACAGGTCATATTCTAGGTATCCCAGTGTTACTCTCCCTGAATATTTTCATAACATGAGCCTCAGAATGAAGGTAACCTTCCTTATTCCTTAAGGGTAACTTTTTAAGGCTCCTTTAGCTATTTTGATGAATTGTCAATTTTGAGGAATTGTGAATAAGTTGATGCAATATGTAACCCTTCTCAGATTTTATATTAGACTTCTTTAACTTTACTTAACACTTATATAGTTCTTACTTGTATCAGGTAGAGTTTTAAACACATATCGAATTTAAACTCATTTAATACTTCTAACAACTATATGAGAAGTATTATATACTTATAATACTTTTGTTATCCTGTCTCAACTTCCTTGTGATTCTTCTATATAAACAATCATGTCATCTGCAAATAATGGGAATCTTACTTCTTTCTTTCTGATCTTCATGCCTTTTACTCATTTTTTCTGCCTTAACGCACTGGCAAGGACCACCAGTACACGGGTGAATAGAAGTGGTAATAATAGACATCATTTCCTTATCATTGATCTTAGGGGAAACTTATTCAATGTTTCATCATTAAATATTATATTTAACTGTATATTTAAAAATATCTTTATTTTTAATTTGATGAGAGTTTTTTTAAAAACTCATACATTGCTATTAAATGTTGTCAAATACTGTTTCTGAACATACTAGTAAGATCTACATGATTGTTCTCTTTTATTCCAGTGATATGGTGCATTACACTGGCTGATTTCTAAATGTTAAAACAGTGTTACATTCCTGAAATAAACCCTACTTGTTATGTAAAAACTCTATTATGTAAAAAGAATGATTGTCCTTTTTATTGATATACATTACTAGCTTTGGTTTGTGGATAGTTGTTAAGGATGTTTGTGTCTATGTTCATAGATAATGAGCTGTAATTTTTTTCTTAGTATTTTTGTGAGATTTTGATATCAGGATTATGCTGGCTTCATAAAATGAGTTGGAAATTGTTTCATCCTCCTTCATTTTCTGAAGAACTCATGTAGGATATATATTACTTTTTCCCTAAGTGCTTGATAGAATACCATGAAACCATTTGTATTGCAGTTTTCTTTATGAGGATTTTGACAACACTTTCAATTGCCCTTTTTTTTTTTTTTTTTTTAAGACAGAGTCTTGCTCTGTTGCCCAGGCTGGAGTGCAGTGGCATGATCTTGGCACACTGCAACCTTCACCTCCCAGGTTCAAGTGATCCTCCTGCCTCAGCCTCCCGAGGAGCTGGGATTATAGGCGTGTGCCACCACGCCCGGCTAATTTTTTTATTTTTAGTAGGGACAGGGTTTCACCATGCTGGCCAGGCTTTTCTCAAACTCCTGACCTCGTGATGTACCCGCCTTGGCCTCCCTAAGTGCTGGGATTACAGGTGTGAGCCACTGCTCCCGGCCAATTGCTTTAATAGATATGGTGCTATTAAAGATTTTTAATGTCATCTAGTGTCAATTTTGGTAAATTGTATTCTTGAAGGAACTTGTCTGTTTTATCTAAGTGTTCAAATTTATTGACATAGAGTTGTTTATTACAGTTACTTATTATCCTTTCAGTGTGTCAGGATTTGCAGAGATATCTCCTTTTCAAAGAACCAACTTTTGGTTTTTTAAAAATTTTTCTGTTGGTTTTCTGTATTCTATTTCATTGATTTCTGACTTAAAAAAAATCCTTCCTTCTATTTACTTTCAGCTTGTTCTTTTTTTCTACCTTCTAAAGACAGAAACTTGGGTCATAGCTTTTATACCTTTCTTCTTTTCTACTATAAGTATTTAAAGCTATACGTTTCCTCTACACATTGCTTGGTTTCCCACAAATTTTGAAATGTTGCATTTTCATTATCATTCAGTTCAAAATATTGTGTATTTCCCCTATGATTTCTTCTTTGGCCCATGGGTTCTTTAGAACTGTGTTGCTACTTTCCAAATATTTTGAGTTTCCTACATATCTTCTTGGTATTGATTTTTAGTTTAATTAAACTGTGGTCAGAAAACATATTTTTTAGGATGTCAGTCTTTTGAAATTTGTTTAGACTTATTTAAAGCACACTAGAATTTTCACTTGGTACCTTTTTATAACTTAGATTCTTCTGCTGAGATTTCTTTGTATTTACCAAGGTATTCCTATCTTGGTAAATCCATCATGCACACTTGAAAAGAATGTGCGTTGTACAGCTATTGGGTGTAGTATTTTTAAAATGTCAATTAGGTCAATGTAGTTGGTAGTGATGTTCAGGTCTTATATGTCCCCACTGATTGTTTTTGTCTTATTCTAACAATTATTGAGAGAACAGTGTTAGAATCTCCAATATGATTGTAGATTTTCTTTTTCTTCAATAATTTTTTACAATTTTTTGCTTTATAACATTTTGTTAATAGGCACATGTGCATTTATTATTTTTATTTATTTTAGATGAATTACCCTTTTATCATTATAAAATGCCTCTCTTTGGTGATACTCTATTGCCTTTAAATCTAATTCATAGGGTATTAATATAGCTATTGTGGCTTTCTTATGTTTTCTCTTTTCATGGTATCTATTTTTCCATGCTTTTATTTTCAAACTGTCTGTTTCTTTGTATATAAAAGATATAGAGAAACTATAGATGAATTTTGCTTTTTTTAAAATCCATCCTGCCAATTTCTGTTTTTAATTGGACTGTTTAGTCCATTTACATTTAATGTAATTATTTCTATGATTGGATTTAGGTTTACCATTTTGCTATTTTTTGTCGTTCCATCTGCCTTTTTATTCCTCTGTCTTCTTTTCTTGCCTTATTTTGTATTAATTAGATTTTTAAAATAGAATTCTACATTAGTTTGGTTCCCTAGGAAGCAGATTCCAAGATTGAGTTATAAGTACAAGAACTTTATTGGGTGCAATGCCAACAAAAAATTAAGAGGAGAAAGAGAGAGAGAGTTTGTTACCCATGAAAGGGGCAGAAGGAAGGAGGATGAAAGAGAAAGAGCCTCAGATTGCAGTGCAGTTTGGAGAATGTCTCTGCAAGCCTGATGGAGAGTGTTGATGCAAAAATTGCTTGTAAACAAGTTTTGCCTTGGACAGAAATGACAGCCCTCCCTACCGTGCTTATCATTGACTAACCTTAAAGAATATAGCTTTGATTCACTCATAATAGATCTAAAAATTACTGCAGTTGAATGCTGTCAGCTAGCTGCACTCTTCACAGCTGATTGGCAAGCTTCTTCTAGAAGGGAGATCCTTCTAGAAGTAGATCTTTTACTTCTAGAAGTAGGCACCTTCATGGCTGCCACAAATTCCATTTTAATTTTTGCATTGGCTTTTCAATTGTTTCTTTTGCATTAATTTTTAATGGTTGCTCTGGGGATTGCCACATGTATTAACTTTTCACATTCACTTGGAATTCATATTGTACTGTTTCATGTAAAATACTGAACCTGAAAATGGTATAATTCCATTTACTGCCCTGCCAATCCTTTATGTTATTGTTGATGATATTATACCTATCTATGTTATAACCTTCAAAATACAGTGTTAGAAATTTTTATTTCAATGGTTGTACATAATATGCATAAAATTTTAAAGTAATATTTGTGCAGTGTCTGTCTGTTTTTCATATTTCCCCACATATTTACCATTTGCAGTAATCTTCTTTCCTTCCTATAGATCTGGCTAACCACTTGATGACTTTTAACTTCATTCTGGAGAACTTTCTTCAATGTTTCAAGTAATGCAGGTCTGCTGGAGATTAAGTTTTGTTTTTCTGAAAATGTCTTCATTTGGCCTCCAATGTTGAAGAATATTTTGTTGAATATAGAATTCTAGCTTGACTAATAGAGTTCTAGCTTGGCAAGTGTTGTTTTTCTGTTGGTATTTTAACAATGTCATTGCATTATCTTTTATTCTCTGTGAATTTTTGATGGAAATTTACTACTAATATAGCTTTCTCCTGTACGTAATGTGACAGTTTTCCCCAGGTTGCTTTTAAGCTTCTCTCTTTGTCTTTGAAATTTAATAGCTTGAATATGATGTGCCTTGGCATGGGTTTTTGTTTTGTTTTGTTTTTTATTTACCTGGTTTGGGGTTTGCTGAGAATCTTGAATTTTTAAGTTTATACCTTTTTTTGCCAAATTTTGGAAATTTAGAGTTATTATTTCTTTAAATATGTTTTCTGTCTATTCTCTTTTTGTACTTCTGGAATTCCAGTTATACATATGCTATTATATCCCATTGATCCCTAAGGCCTTCTTCATTAAAAAGAGTTTTCTCTGTTCTTCAGATTGGTTAATTTCTATTGTTCTATCCTCAAGTTCACTGATACATTTTATTATTATTTTTCCAATCTGTTGTTGTGTCCATTCAGTGAATTTTTTCAGCTATTGTATTTTTTTTAGTTCTAGAATTTTCACTTGGAACTTTTTAAAAACTAATATTTCTCTGCTGAGATTTCTTTTATGCCCTTGAGCATTTAGTTATAATGGCTGCTTTAAAGTCCTTGTCTGTTAATTCCAATATCTGAATTATCTCCGAGTTGGCCTCTTTTGGTTGGTTTCTTTTCTGGATTATATATTTTTGTGTGTCTTTGAATGTGTAGTAATATTGGAATGGACTCTGGACATTGTGAGTGATACATTACAGAGATTTTGAGTACTGTCATATGCCTTTAGAGTATTGATTTTATGTTTTTGCAGGTAGTTAACTTGGCAAAACTCAAATTCCAATTTTGTCTTCCCTGAGACAGTAGCAGACATCTCTGTTCAGTTCTTTCTTAACTGGGCAGCTTGGGGTCTGCTTCACATGTATATAGTGTTGGGATCAGTCAGAGATTTGGTCAGATCTCATGTAGTGAATCTGGGGCTTTCCCTCTGTGGGTGTCTTCTCTCTGGGATTTCCTCTGTTTTCCAGCTGCTGTCATCTCCCTGAACTCTGTCCTCTGGTTCCTCAACCAGGAAGACTACAGGCTTTTATCTGACTCTGGCCACACTGTGAAACTGACTGGGGCTTGCCCTTAGATGAAAAGTTAAAAAAAATTCGATAGTTTATCAAATGTTATTCTTCCAAGTGTCAGCCCCCGCCCCTACCTTTAGTTTCTGCCTGCTCTCAGTCACTCTCCAGTGCCTTCAGATAATTTTCTTATTGTTTTTAAATATTTTATCCAGGACTTATAATTGTTGTCTGTGGGAGAGCTGGTCTGATATGAATTACTTTCATGACCAGAAGCAGAACTCTATTATCCAACTTTACAGGTGAATTAAAATACGTGCACACACACATATACACACACACAGAGTCTAACTACTTTACCCAAGGTCATACAGCTGGTAAATGGCAGAGCCATGATTTGAACACAGGCAAATCCAAGTCTTAGGATTTCTTCCAAGGGGAGGTTTCAATGGTGTGAATTTTCAGGATAATGGAAGGAAGTCTAGGAAATATTCTGGAACTTATGGGGCCTTATGGTGTCAATTCCTTATGTACCAGACTCATCCCAAGACCTCATGACTCAGTGGATATTTCATATGTCTTTGGGTGTGTACATTATTTGAGACACAAGTTTATATACAAGGTATATTCAAGGATCATGATGCTCTTGGTTAACTGCAAAGTAGATCTTTAGTAACGAAAAATCCCCTATTTTCAGAGTCCTGTGATGTTGGCTTGGGCCATCTTACTTAGAAACTTGTGAAATAGGCTGGGCGCTATGGTTCATGCCCATAATTCCAGCCCTTTGGGAGGCTGAGGCAGGAGGATCACTTGAGCCCAGAAGTTTGAGACAACCTGAGAAACATGTCAAAACCCCATGTGTACAAAAAGTACAAAAATTAGCTGGGTGTGGTGGCGTGTACCTGGGAGGCTGAGGTGGGATGATCACTTGAGCCCTGGAGGCTGAGGCTGTCGTGAGCTGTAATTTCACGGCAGCACTCCAGCCTGGGCGATAGAGCAAGACCCTGTCTCAAAAGAAAAAAAAAAAAAAAAAAAAAAAGAGGGGAACTGGTGAAGTTTACTGGGTGATTCTTTTAGTGATTAAAATAAAAAGAACTTTTAGAGGAAGGTAATATCTACAGTAATGTAATGAACTTAATGAGTTATTTGTTGAAAACACTCAGAACCACAGTTATAGCATAAACGGTAAACTTTTAAAAATGTAATAGCTGACGTGAGTCATAGGCTTTCAAAGCCTAACAACAGGACCAGGCTTGAGCAATTCTTGTTTTTGAGTTTCTGCTCCTTCTTGACTATTTCCCTTTTTCTCCTCTAGCCCAAGTCAGTTTAAATTAACATTCATCAAATGATTAATTTCATCTCATTCCTCTTACCCTTTGGTTTTATCTTTATGATGTATTTTCAAAGTCTGTCTTGCTCTTATTGATTTTGTCATAGTTCATAAGCTGATTTGTAGAGTAGTGAAATCTTGTTCATGTACGTTACTTTCAAACTAAAGGAGAAGGCTCCTGGGATTCTCTTGGCATCCCAAACCAGTGCTCGGATACCATACTCCAGCGACTGGCCCATAAAGAACAGGGACTCAATACTTGATTGATTGATGGTTCTGAATGCCAGCCAGTCAGTTCTGGGAAGGTGGGCTTATCTTCCCAGTGAAATAAAACTGAGTCATTGAAGGCCATGATAAAGATTTTGGCTTTTATCCTAAGAGTAATGGGAGGCTATGCAGAGTTTTAAGCAGCCAAGTGACAAGCCCAGATTTAAATTTTTAAAATAATTTCTCTGGATGTTTGTAGAGCAGTTCAGTATAACCAAGTTATAGAGCACAGAAATCAATATGTGTTTTTAAAGTTTACCCAAGGGATATAATCTAAGAAGAACTGATACCCTAGATAGTCTCTAACCAGTCCTCTCAAGTTATTTCACCTGTCTGAAATTTTGAAAAACGCCGAGAAGCATAAAGTTTGAGATTGCCTTTTTCTGTTTTTGGGGAATGGGGTTGGGGAAGAACCTGAAATGTGAGTATTTTGCATTTCTGATGAGACATTTTATTTTATAATGAAAAATTGAAGAAATGCAGATGTCAAGAATTAGGGAAATGAATATTAAAGGCTATTAAAAATGACAAGTCTGTATTTTATGCCTACATGAAAATGGGTATGTTACAATTTGTTAATTTCAAAAAGGAAAATTTAAAATGCAATGACATGTTTCAAACTATGAAAGAATCATGTATTCCCTTAACAAAATACACAAAAATAGAGATGAAACTTGTTATGCTTTGTTATCCACCAAATTCTGTTGCTTAACAGCTGTTTAAAAGTTTTGCTGCATAAAATGAAAAAATAAACCTAATATTTCAGTAATCATTGTAAATCTGTGTTTAAAAAGCATTGAGATGCTGCTAAGACAGCAGCGTTTTCCAAGAGATTAAAAACTTTCATATGAAAATATACTCTGATATATTTTCCCTTCCCAAACATTTGTGGAGGCTGAGAAAATTTTAAACATGTTTTAAAGAAAATAATTGACAGCTCCTGAATTAAATACAGCCTTTAGCTCCTGCTTCAGCTGCTGTTTGTTGATAGCAAGTTGCAACAAGGTTAATAATGATTTGTTTGATGGATTTCCCCCAATTTTTATAGCATTTTATGCTTCTTGTATGTAACTTGCTAAGTCGTAGCACTCATATACCTCATTAAAATAAACATTTAAGCATGCGTATATAAAACAAATATTGGTGGAAAAAGGAAGAGATTTCTCCGAATCCCCTGAAGATAAACTGCACCTTGGGCAGTAAGTGAAGTATCAGGTTGCTCTGTTTTTTATAAATAGTGTCGATTCTGAATTCTGGGCTGAAAAACTGGTAAATGACAGCTCTCTCTAGTATTTCCTGGGGCCAGCTACTGTTTGCGACCATAAATCATAAATGTACCTTTGAACTAAGACAGTCTCGCTGGACCTATCCTTTTGCGACTCTGACTTCCAGTCTCAATGGAATATTGAAGAGGAGGCTCGGTAGAATAAACAGTGGAATCCTTGTCCGGGAATGACTGCCTGGCAATTGTTTCATGGAAAACAGGGAGGGGTGGGGGACAACAACCCTGCTCTGTTCACTGGCTCTTTAATTTAGATTACCAATGATAAAGCCGGGGCTACGGCTAAAGAAAGGTAGGATGCATACGCAGAAACATTAGTGCTAATATGCTGCAGAAAAGCCAAGATAAATCAGTCCAGCTCTCATGCATCACTAAGGGAGAAGCTGATTGCAACTTGACCATGTGCCTGAGTAGTCCCATCAGTGAGAAGAGGAGAACATGGATTTTTAAAAAAACTAGAATGTACCCCTAGGGCTCCTGCCGTGGTGGACCTGGGAGAAGTGTCTGGTGTAAGTTTCAGCTTGTTTTATCCGTGTATTTAGCAGTGTGTTCACATATACAGGAAGCTGGTTTCTCTTCTCTCTGTTTTCATGGAAGCCTCAAGCATGTTTATTTACAGTAGTAGACTTCATTTTGTATAAATGTAATATCAGCCTAATAAAGTTCTCAGCAGAGAACAGTTTAGCCAGTGTTTATCCAGGAGAGAAATATAAAAAAAGTAATGTCATAACTGTCTGCAGGAAGCCTGTGGGTGAGTTGTTGTTGTTTTTTTTTTTTTTTTTTTTGGTTTTGTTTTACCGGGAAGTGAAGTGAAGGGTTAGATGAGTAGATTTTAAATAAAAAACTCAGTTATTTTGCCATTGTTTTTTTTAAAAAAACATATTTGTCACCCAGCATTTCACTCCTCCTGTGGTCTTTTGTTTTGAAAAACTGTGTTTAAATATGTAAAGCCAGCCTGCTAGAAACGCATTATATTTTATGACTGGGATGTTTGTATTGTTTCATATCTGTTATTAGACAAAATAATCATAAAGGGTGTTTTCTATGGACCTTTTTATATTCCAAAATTAAGTACAGATGGTAATTTTCAGCAGTTTTAAAAATTTGTCAATTATTTAATTTAGCATCACTTAAGCATCTGCACAAGGAGAAAGCTGAGATGGTACAGAAACTGAATGAGCATTGATTGCTAGTCTGAATTGCATCTTTAAAGTTTTTGCCTCAAATCTCTGATTTCACAGTTTATTTTTACCAAATTAGATTATCATATTTCACTATCGAGACTATGAATGGGTGGAACTCTCTGAGATATCCTACATTTCCCGTTAGAACAGGGCTTAAAGCGCCTGCTAATTGTTGCTCTGAGAGAAATTCTCATGCCCGCTCACCGAGAAGACTGCTTAAATAATGCATGGGCAAGAGCGAGGCAAGATGGAATTTATGGCCCAGACAGTGTGATCGGGCTTTTGTTCAGAGGAGACACTACTTAAGTGTGAACATACAGCATACACCGAGGCTCAGGGGAAGGGTGTAACTGAATGAAATTAGTGACTACATGATGCTGTCCACATGCTATTTCAAAACAAGCCTTAAAACAGTCCATTGATCCTATAGTGTGGTTGGAGGGAGGGAAAAGGGGGAAGCTTGGAGTGCCAGTTGCATATAGTATCCCCTGACCGAAAATTCCTTGGGGCAGACACAGGAAGTGAATGCTATACCAGGAAGATGGTGTCCCTGGAGAGACTGGATGTTTGGCTGATGAAATGTAGTATGGCAGTCTTGTTAGGAAAGAATAAACCTTGACCAAACTGCAGCGTTCTATATGCTATGTCTTCCATCTTGTCCTAATTAGAGGAATATGTCTGCTGAATCTTAATCTGTTTAATTGTTGATAGAGCAGGCATGTGGTTTGCTATAAATACACATGAGCATTCATTTCTGAAATAATAGCTGTTGCCAAATATATGAGACCGACAGGAGTGCTGGACTAGGGAAGCTGTGCTGAATAGTTGAGTTTTGGAGGTAATGGACCAGTTGAGAATCACTGCACAGCTGGGCCAGCAGCTGCACCCAGTGCTCTGTCAAGTTTGGCCTCTAATTTCCTTGAACTTGTCCTTGTTTGCCAAAGTGATGTACATAGCAAGAACTTGCTTTAAATGAGCCCACTGCAAGCAAAAAAGACCCTTTTCAAGGAGTCTTTGTCAAAGTGTGTTGTCAACAATGGCAATGACCAAATGAGGTATTGATTAGGAGATGGGAAGTTTGAATAATCACAAAAATAAAAACCTAAGGCAAAGTGGTAGAATGAGGTAAGCTGGCAGGAGATCAGAGTACATTAAAAGGCAGCATTGGGTCATCACTGCCCTAACTAAAGGACATATGGAAAAATCCCATTATTATCTCCAGCAATAACTATCTTGTAGTTAGGAAAAAATAAATCGGGCCTTGCAGCTGGGAAGGCAGCCTAGTAATCTCAACACCTTTTTTCTTAACAGTATATTGTTCTGATATTCATTGGGACTGGGTCAGAAGGAAGTGTCAGAGAGAGGATTTTATATTAAGAAGCATCCTGTGACTAAATAATACCATTAGTGGCAAGCTGAGCAGAGACAGCAGCAAGAGCTCACCTTTTATCTCCTGGTTCTAACTTCAGCAAATGTTTATTTACCATTTGCTGTGTATCTAGCATGTTCTAGATACACGCTCTAACCAACTAGATTAAAAACTCTTTTAGAGCGGACACTTAGATTTATTCTTTTCTCTTATAAATCCCATCTCTTGAAAACTACTGGCCTTGATATGATAACGGCAAGTCTGTGTAGTTCCTTGACTTTAAAGGGATTAACTATTAAACCCTTGTTATGCAGATGCTTAATTTTTCTGTTGCAACACAGATCACACTCCTCCTTCAGATTTGAGGGCTAGTGACTTGAACACTTGCACGTTAAGTGGTTTGAGACAAAATATGTAACCTCTTGGGAGAGGCAGTTTCCTCATTTGTGAAATGAAGAAAGTAACATTCATCACATGGTAATAAAGAGCAGAGATGTACCTTGGTGTTAGGAGGTGCTCTCCTGCCCTCACAGGATATAGCAGTATTATTTACCCCATGACCAAGTGTACAGTGGAGCACAGGGGAGGTGGGGACTGAGTAGGATGACAGGAAAACTGGCTAGGAGGGTGGAACAGTACCTTTGATCAGAATATGTCTTAGGATGGTGTCCGTGGGAATAAGGGGGAAAGGATGAATCTGAAATATGTTTCAAAGGGGAAAATGACAGAAAATGGCAGCAGATTATATTCAAATAGGGTGACAAGGAAGAAAGTAAGGAGTGAAAGTGAGAAGTGAAAAGATGTTGGGTTTATGATTATGGCAGAGTTTGATTTATATATATATATACATAAATACATGTGTGTATGTGTTCTCTAAAAATAAAAAAGCTGAAACAATGCAACCTTTCACGGACTTGTAAACTAAGAAAAGCAAGAGAGAAGAGGAAATTGGAGTGCTCTAGTTAACTTATGTAAAGGGAAAGAGAAAAAATCAATAATAAACCAATAAGATAGGTCTATTGCTGACAATAGAATGAGAATTCAAAGGAATTGCTTAAAATGGCAAATCTATGTTTGGAGTTTTTCCCAGACAAGACCCACAATCATCAAATAATAAGGCTTTTCTGCAATCTTGGAACTTATTTAAGTTTTCCTGAGTTAAAAAATGCCACTGAGGGGATACAAACAGTGTCAGGGTTGGGAAGAAAAAAGAGCATGAGGAATGGAAATTCTCAAAATAGCTCGGTTTTAAAGAGGAAATGGGAGCCAAAAGATAGCTAGTCAACCTTTCAGAACATAACCATTCATTATGATTTGCCAGAAAGTTTGGCAACTGTTATTCCCTAAATAACTTATTGTGATTTTTAAGGAAATTCAAGCAAGAATCAAAATTATACCAAACTCCCAACTGGCAAAAAGTTTGTCTTCCACAAGTTCATTTGCAAGCTCTTTATAGGAGCGATGTTGGAAACATATTTAGGCTACTTTTCCAAAGTCTACCCAAACCACCCTATGGTCAAAATCACATATAATTGCAATAAAAATTAATAGCAAAACCACTTTTCATGTTAATAATTAAAGCATATATAAGCAATAACTATATAAGCAATAAGCAATAATTAAAGCATAATAAAAGCAATATTCACCAGGATCGAAAATATTTTGAATGCTAGTGCTTGGCGTTAACTACAAGATGATATGGGCTGTGACTATTTTAAAATTTGTGTCCACCTTCGCTGACTTTGAGACGTTGACTTCTTTAATTCTGAAAAGTAGGATTTCCTTGTCCTTATTTCAGGTATATCATGGGTTCTATCTTTACCCATATCCACTGTGGTTTGGGTTTGGGTTATAGGCAGGTAGTGAGAGAGATACCTGAGGGAACTGGGCAAAAGTTAGAAGAGAGGAAAAGCAGCAGGTTTAATGTATGAGTGAGAAGGAGCTCAAAAGGCAGTGAAGGGAGTGCTGGACATCGAAGGAGGAACACAGAAAGGCATGCTTGTTGCTCTTGAGGGGAAGAACATTGGGCTTCATGGCTCCCTGGATCAGCCACCGGTGGGTGCCTCCATCTCAGAGAACTTGTCTCTTGAGTCTGAGATTCGGCTCTTGACTGGGTAGACCTGAGGAACCTCCAGTGTACATCCCCCGATTTAGGACCCACTTGTCTTCACTTCCTTCCCTGTTCAATTTGGATACCATGGCCTATCATTTCAACCACCCTCTTGTCCATATTATTGGTTTTCCCAATCATTCATTCAATAAAGTTATTGGCCCAGCAAAGTGGCTCACACCTCTAACCCCTGCACTTTGGGAAGGTGAGGTGGGTGGATCACTTGAGGCTAGGAATTTGAGACCAGCTTGGACAACATGGCAAAACCCCGTCTCTACAAAAAAATGCCAAATATTAGTCAGGCATGGTGGCACGTGCTGGTAGTCCCAGCTACTCAGGAAGCTGAGGCAGGAGAATTGCTTGACCCTGGGAGGCAGAGGTTACAGTTAGCTGAGATTGTGCCACTGTACTCCAGCCTGGGCAATGAAGCAAGACTGTCTCAGAAACAAGCAAAACAAAAACAAAATCCAAAAGATTTATCAAGTGACTTCTGTGTGTTGGACATTGTTGTACTAGATACTTGGAAATGAATGAAGCAGATCTGTGCCTGCCCTTGTCACTGCCAGATTCAATACCAACCCTTTCTCAGTTCAGTTGTGGGCTTTCTATTACCTCCAGCCAGGCTGCTGAGCACTGCCAGAGAAAGCCACACCACTGTCCAGATGGCTTCTGTGGTACATCCATGACCGCCAACTTCATTGGACCCCTTGGCACAACCGAGCCATCCATACAGATTCTCCTAATGCATTTCTACCATTCTCCCCAACACCTATTTGAAGATTTCTACTCTCCTCAAACCCTCGACCAAACCACCTCCCTGGTGACTTTTTGCAAACAGCCTCACTGCTTACCATGCAATATTTCAGCTTCTTTCCAACAAATCAATTACCTTTGTAACCCAAATAAAACCAACTGCCTTGTGGACAGTTCAACACAGTGAAGTCAAGTCCAACTCCAGGAAGCCTTGGAAGGCTAAGGAGGTCTTTACTGAAACTTTCTTGAGGAGTCAGCCAAGACCAAAAAGGGCACTAATCTTAAAATACATAGCTAGATTTCCTAAAAATCGTCTTTAGGTGTCTTTCTTCCCAAAGTCTGGCTCCTCCTGGAGGCTGTTCATTTCTTCTCGCCCTCTGCCCTCCTCCTCTGTTTCCTCACCAGCTGCCACACTCATCCACCTTGCTTTCTTACCCTGGCCTGCCTTCTCTTATTCCTGCATGGTAGAGCACGCTAGCCTATCTTGGTGTTGGCCATTTCCCCCGCCACCCATTCCTCTTACCTCCATCAGGACAAGTCACAGATGGCTGAGTAAGCAGATTAGGCATTGCAAATACTGGCAAATATATATATATATATATATATATATATATATATATATATATATGTGTGTATATATATATATATATATATATATGTATAAAATTCATTCAGTGAAGAATTATTGGCCCAGCACAGTGGCTCACACCTGTAATCCCTGCACTTTGGGAAACTGAGGTGGGTAGATCACTTGAGGCTAGGAGTTTGAGGCCAGCCTGGACAACATGGCAAAACCCTGTCTCTACAAAAAATGCCAAATATTAGCCAGGCATGGTGGCACATGCTGGTAGTCCCAGCTACATATTTATATTTATTATATATATGTGTGTGTGTGTGTGTGTGTGTGTGTGTGTGTGTGTGTGTGTGTATATATATGTATTTTAAATGTGTCCATTTGTATGAATCCATTTCTAGTCCCTCGGGTTAAAATAGAGGTTTTTCCTCCCGTGACCCCTTTACCTGTGTCCTGGACCCCATTTACTCTCATCCTCTTGGGATGCTTACTTTATGCATAATTTCCTCCATTTCTTGTATCTTTCACCTTTTCATCCCTAGTGGATCCTTCTCATCTGAGTACATGGGCTCCAGCCATTCCAATTTAAAAGAAAACAAGACAAAACAAAACCTTTATCTTCCCCTCATACCCTTTCATCTACTGTAACTTTATCTCCCTTTTTATATCCAGCTTTTGTAATAGAATTGTCTGTTTGTTGTGTACATTTCTTCCCTTCCCAGACACTCTTCAATCCACTGTGATTTAAATTCTACCCCAGCCACTCCACAGAAACCTCACTAGTTGAAGTCATCCCCTGCCTGCTTGTTCTGAATGTGAAAGAGAGCCTCAGTTCTTAATTTTTCTACAGCATTTGACATTGTAGATTCCTTTACCTTCTTGAAAAATCATTTTCTTGCAGCTTTTTTGTGCTTCCCTATTCCTTAATCTCTATAGGCTTATCTTTCTTTATCCACTATTAAAATACAGTTGGTATTCAGGGGCACTCTTCTTTCCTGACTTCGGGAGAAATGGGGAGAAGCCATTCATTGCTGTGGCTTCTGTTAATACATACATGTTATTGACTCCCATGCTTGGATCACCCCAGGCCTCACTTTGGGAGGCAGGATACAGATCCCTTCTGCTTAGAGAGTACTTCCAAACTCAACTTGGATTTTAACCCTAGAATGGTACAGTCGGAGGATGGGCCTGTTTTTCTGCCCCACACCAATAATTTGCTGAATTACCCTTCTGTTACACAAAACCTCTCTCAAACATGTCCTATCACTACCACCACCTATGTTTTTTGTATTGACCCCCTTTGGGGCTGAAATATAGACTTTAAAATCTTCTTACGTTCTTCCATAGTCTATTGTTTAGTGTAAACTTCATAGATTTTGTCCCTCTAATTAAGCCAAAATTTTGGAATGCAAGTCTTTTCTATCTCAAAACTACTTTTTTCTTTTTCTTTTTCTTTCTTTCTTTTCTTTTCTTTCTTTCTTTTTTCTTTCTTTCTTTCTTTTCTTTTTTTTTTTTTTTTTGAGACAGAGTCTTGCTCTGTCACCCAGGCTACCAGGCTGAAGTGCAGTGGTACGATCTTGGCTCACTGCAACATCTGCTTCCTGGGTTCAAGTAATTCTTGTGTCTCAGTCTCCCTAGTAGCTGGGATTACAGGTGCCCGCCACCACGCCCAGATAATTCTTTTATTTTTAATGGCGATGGGTTTTTGCCAGGTTGGCCAGTCTGGTTTTGAACTCCTGACCTCAGGTGATCCACCCACCTCAGCCTCCCAAAGTGCTGTGATTACAGGCATAAGCAATTGCACCTGGTCAAAAACTGCTTAATAATAATAATAATAATAATAATAATAAACCTTTGACTTTCTGTGTTTTGGATAAATAAATCTATTTAGACATGCAATTGGCTTCTTTCTTTCCTTTGGGTCTTTTACTTTGGGGTAACTGAATGATCTCACAGGGGCAATGAGATACAAACTTTTTAATTTTTAACCTACATAGGAGTGGAAAAGCGAATTGAGTTGGTGAGAGGAATCATTCAAGAGACCCTTGACCCCTGAACATGAAGCTCCAAGAGAATACTCTTTTGCTTATCTGAACAGATTCCTTACCATCTGAGATGTAGCTATGTTGCTTTGAAATTGGAAATGGTTGGAAGACTCCGTCTAATTTTTCAACATTTCATGAGTAAATGGATTTATGGTTGAGGTTATGGCTATTTATTGGGTCTTCATAATTAAAATGTGGTATAAGAAAGTACTAAATCCATTGGCCTTGTCCAATTGCATCCTGGCACAAACTAATGTCCATCCAGGTCAATCTATATAGGTAGAGGAGGTAATGTTTAAGAAACTGTTTTGAACTGTTGAGCCCTAACTACATTTTGGAAAAATTTCAGGTGACAGGGAAGAAGTCTGATGATTTGGGTCAGGAAAATAAATTTTTACATTACCTATTTAACTTCTTTAAAGCCACTTTTTGTATAAGAATATAGAATATAGTTGAACTTTCCAGAGATGAAGAAAGTAGAGCATTTCATAAATTCAAATCATGTCATAGTGGAGTTAATCCAAAATTTAACTGTTAATCAATGACAGAGAAATGGAAGAAGGCGTGACATGCTCCAGTTGCTGGACTCTTGCCATTCAGGCATGCAATTGCATTTTGAACAGATTGGAATCATGTGACCAGCTTGTTGGACCACTTAACAAAATGGTCATCCCAGTAATCAATGTCAGAAATAATAAAAGCATGAATTAAATGTTTTTGATCAATATTCACCCAACTCATATCCTTAATGATAATACTTAACTGAAAGAAAGACCTTTGCTTCAAGGTTCATTTGAAATTCACAGAGAACTCTAAATTTGTTTTGATATCCTAGTGCTTCTGGAAAGTATGAGTCCTATATTTCATTTTGTAGAATTAGAGCAGACTGCATAACATGCTCTTACATAGCACAGACTGTCTCTACTTTTTCATTCTGTGTTTTAATAAGAGAAAATGTCATAGGGAAGGGAGACAGAGTAGAGGGAATCTTTGGATGTGGGGGTGGAAGGAAAGAGCCATGTGTATAGTTCTCTGCTGTAAATTGTGCCTGTGCCCTCTTTAAAAGTATGCCTCTTGCAGATAAATTCAAACAGTGGAAGCAGCTATCTGTCTGAACCTGACACTGCTTATTAATTTGGAGGACAGAATTATGGTTCTAGTGTCATCTTAATTAAGTGGGTTTCTACAGTTTTTCCTCTTCTAAAAGGAGAACATATGTATTAGTCTATTTTCATTGCTATGAAGGAATACCTGAGACTGGATACTTTGCAAAGATATGAGATTTGGGCTTACAGTTCTGCAGCCTGTACAGGAAGCATGGTGCTGGCATCTGCTCCTGGTGAGGGCCTCAGGAGGCTTCCAATCATGGTGGAAGGTGAAGGAGGAGCAGGCATGTCACATGATGAGAGCTGGACCAAGAGAGAGAAGGGGGAGATCCCAGACTCTATTTTAAACAACCAGATCTCGTGTGAACGGACTAAGAACTCACTCATCACCAAGGGGGTGGTGCTAAGCCATTCAAGAGCGGTCCACCCCCATTTTGCCTTTAGAACTCATGGTGATCCTCTACAGGAGTTTCCAATGTTTGTTGAGAAACTGGAGGTAGATAGCTGGATACCATTTAGCCAAATCCATGCCACAACTGACAGCTGGTCCCAAAGTGAATTAGGCAAAGGCTACATTATCCCATCCCTAATCAACCACAGTTCATAACATCAACCTAAGATCTTTAATTTTATTTTGTCATTTTTGAGGCATAATAAATGCTTCATCTTCGGCTCATAGTATTAGCCAAGTAATTTCTTTTTAGGTGTGAGGGAAGGTTATAGAATCTTTGTCTAGATTTTCCTCAGGCTTGGAGGAATTAGCTTCGGATACCAGGTCCCTTTAAGTTATTCATTCACTTGTTTCCACTCATTCATTGACTCCAACTGTGCCAGGCATTATTCTTGGCAAAGCATTAGAACAGACAGCAAGACAGCCTTACGATGATGGTAAAAGTGTATGCCCGAGGACGACTCTTCAAATGGCACGTTAATTAACTCAACAGCTTGATAGCATCACTTTATGTTGTTCATAGCTTTTGTGGAAAAGGAAATTTTTCCTTGTCTGAGTTATGTACCATGGAAACAGGACATTTGGGGGTATTTTGTTTATAAAATCTCAGAAATCCTTTCTCAACCTGAAGTTACACAAGGTCATTTTAGTGATATAACTTGGGTCGCATCTCGTCATCCATTCTTTAATATGTAATGGCCAGGTGCAGTGGCTCACACCTGTAATGCTAGCACTTTGGGAGGCCAAGGTAGGTGGATCACTTGAGGTCAGGAGTTCAAAACCAGCCTGACCAACATGGTGAAACTCCGTTTCTACTAAAAATACAAAAAAATTAGCTGGGCGTGGTGGTGGGCACCTGTAATTCCAGCTGCTTGGGATGCTGAGGCAGGAGAATTGCTTGAACCTGGTAGGCAGAGGTTGCGATAAGCCAAGGTTGTGCCACTGCACTCCAGCCTGGGCTACAGAATGAGACTCTGTCTCGGAAAAAAAAAAAAGGGGGGTTCTAACACTAGAAAGAGCTTAGAGCAGCCTGCTTGAAGGTGAACAACTCATCTCACATTTTTTTTTTCTAAAAGCAGAAATACCTATAATAGTTTTTGACTCAACTGAACATCATGACTTCTAAGTGACTGAATATGTTAGAAAGACTTGGCTTCCTGCCAAAGTGTTTGTGAAAGATGAAAAGGAACTCAAGGAAAAACACCCAATCATGGGCCTGGCTTGCTTTCTTTTCTTTTCTTTTCTCTTTTCTTTTTTCTTTCTTTCTTTCTTTCCTTCCTCCTTTCCTTCCTTCCTTCCTTCCTTCCTTTCTTTCCTTTTCTTTTCTTTTCTTTCTTTTTTAATTAGAGACTGGCTCTTACTCTGTCAGCCAGGCTGGAGTACAGTGTTGTGATCACACTCACTGCAGCTTTGACCTCCTCGGGTTCAAGTGATCCTCCTACCTCAGCCTCCTGAGAAGCTTAGACTGCAGGTGTACGCCACAGCACCCAACTAATTTTTGTATATATGCATGTATGCATTTATTTATTTTTTATTATCCTTTAAGTTCTGGGGTACATGTGCAGATCTTGAAGGATTGTTACGTAGGTATACACATGCCATGTTGGTTTGCTGCCTCCATCCCTCCTTCACCTACTTTAGATATTTCTCCTAATATTATCCCTTCCCTACCTCCCCACTCCCTGCTATCACTCCCCTAGCCCCCCCCACCCTGCAACAAATCACATTGTGTAACGTTCCCCTCCCTGTGTCCATGTGTTCTCATTGTTCAATACCCACTTATTGGTGAGAACATGCGGTGTTTGGTTTTCTGCTTTTTGTGTCAGTTTGCTGAGAATGATGGTTTCGGATTCATCCATGTCCCTGCAAAGGACATGAACGTATCCTTTTTTTCATGGCTGCATAGTATTCCATGGTATGTATATATATATATATATATATATATATATATGCCACATTTTCTTTATCCAGTCTATCATTAGTGGGCATTTAGGTTGGTTCTAAGTCTTTGCTATTGTAAACAGTGCCAAAATGAACATACATGTGCATGTGTCTTTATAGTAGAATGATTTCTAATCCTTTGGGTATACCCAGTAATGGGATTGCTGTGTCAAATGGTATTTCTAGTTCTAGATCCTTGAGGAATCGCCACACTGTCTTCCACAATGGTTGTGGTAATTTACACTCCCACCAACAGTGTAAAAGTGTTCCTATTTCTCCACATCTTCTCCAGCATCTGTTGTCTCCAGATTTTTTAATGATTGACATTCTAACTGGCATAAGATGGTATCTCAATGTGGTTTTGATTTGCATTTCTCTAATGACCAGTGCTAATGAGCATTTTTTAATATGTTTGTTGGCTGCCTAAATGTCTTCTTTTGAAAAGTGCCTGTTCATATTCTTTGCCCACTTTTTGATGGAGTTGTTTTTTTCTTGTAAATTTGTTTTAGTTCTTTGTAGATTCTGGATATTAGCCCTTTGTCAGATGGGTAGACTGCAAACATTTTTTCTCATTCTGTTGGTTGCTGGTTCACTGTAATAATTGTTTCTTTTGCTGTGCAAAAGCTCTTAATTAGATCCTGTTCATCTATTTTGGCTTTTGTTGCCATTGCTTTTGGTGTTTTAGTCATGAAGTCCTTGCCTATGCCTGTATCCTGAATGCTATTGCCTGTGTTTTCTTCTAGGGTTTTTATGGTGTTAGGTCTCATGTTTAAATCTTTAATCCATCTGGAGTTAATTTTTGTATAAGGTGTAAGGAATGGGTCCAGCTTCAGCTTTCTGCACATGGTTAGCCAGTTTTCCCAACACAATTTATTAAACAGGGAATCCTTTCCTCATTGCTTGTTTTTGTCAGGTTTGTCAAAGATCAGATAGTTGTAGGTATGTGGCATTACTTCCGAGGCCTTTGTTTTGTTCCTTTGGTCTATATCTCTGTTTTGGTACCAGTACCATACTGTTTTGATTACTGTAGCTTTATAGTATAGTTTGAAGACAGGTAGCATGATGCCTCCAGCTTTGTTCTTTTTGCTTAGGTTTGTCTTGTCTATGCGGGCTCTCTTTTGGTTCCATACGAAGTTTAAGGTGGTTTTTTTTCCAGTTCTGTGAAGAAGGTAAATGGTAGCTTGATGGGGATAGCATTGAATCTGTAAATTACTTTGGGCAATAGGACAATTTTCATGATATTCTTCCTAACAATGAGCATAGAATGTTTTTCCATCTGTTTGTGTCCTCTCTTATTTCCTTGAGGAGCGATTTGTAGTTTTCCTTGAAGAAGTCCTTCATGTCCTTTGTTAGTTGTATTCCTAGGTATTTTATTCTCTTTGTAGCAATTGTGAATGGGAGTTCACTCATGATTTGGCTCTCTGTCTGTTATTGGTGTATAGAAATGCTTGTGATTTTTGCACATTGATTTTGTATCCTGGGACTTTGCTGAAATTGCTTATCACCTTAAGGAGATTTTGGGCTGAGATGACGTGGCTTCTAAATATACAATCATGTCATCTGCAAATAGAGGCAATTTGACTTCCTCTTTTCCTAATTGAATATCGTTTATTTCCTTTTCTTGCCTGATTGCTCTGGCTAGAACTTCCAATACTATGTTGAATAGGAATGATGAGAGAGGGCACCCTTGTCTAGTGCCAGTTATCAAAGGGAATGCTTCCAGTTTTTGCCCATTCAGTATGATATTGGCTGTGGGTTTGTCATAGATAGCTTTTAGTATTTTGAGATACATTCCGTCGATACCTAGTTTATTGGGAGTTTTAGCTAAAGAGCTGTTGAATTTTGTCGAAGGCCTTCTCTGCATCTATTGAGATAATCACATGGTTTTTGTCTTTGGTTCTGTTTATGTGATGGATTATGGTTATAGATTTGCATACGTTGAACCAACCTTGCATCCCCAGGATGAAGCCTACTTGATTGTGATGGATAATCTTTTTGATGTGTTGTTCCATTGGTTTGCCAGTATTTTATTGAAGATTTTTGCATTGATGTTCATCATGGATATTGGCCTGAAATTTTCTTTTCCAGTTGTGTCCCTGCCAGCTTTTGGTATCAGGATGATGTTGGTCTTATAAAATAAGTTAGGGAGGATTCCATCTTTTTGTATTCTTTGGAATAGTTTCAGAAGGGATAGTACCAGCTCCTCTTTGTACATCTGGTAGAATTTGGCTGTGAACCCATTTGGACCTAGATTTTTTTGGTTGGTAGGCTATTAATTGCTGCCTCAACTTGAGACCTTGTTATCAGTCTATTCAGGGATTCAACTTCTTCCTGGGTTCGTCTTGGGAGGGTGTAAATGTTTAGGAATTTATCCATTTCTTCCAGATTTACTGGTTTATGTGCATAGAGTTGTTTGTAGTAATCTCTGATGGTAGTTTGTATTTCTGTGGAATCAGTGGTGATATCCCCTTTATCATCTTTTATTGCATCTATTCAATTCTTCTCTCTTTTTTATTAGTCTGGCTAGCAGTCTATCAATTTTGTTGAGCTTTTCAAAAAACCAACTCCTTGATTTATTGATTTTTTTGAAGGATGTTTTTGTGTCTCCATCTCCTTCAGTTCTGCTCTGATCTTAGTTGTTTCTTGTTTTCTGCTAGCTTTTGAACTTGTTTGATCTTGCTCCTCTAGTTCTTTTAATTTTGATAATAGGGTGTCAATTTTAGAACTTGCCTCACTTCTCATATGGGCATTTAGTGCTATAAATTTCCCTCTAGAAACTGCTTTAAATGTGTCGCAGAGATTCTGGTACATTGTGTCTTCATTCTCACTGGTTTGAAAGAACATCTTTATTTCTGCCTTCATTTTATTATTTATCCAGTAGTCATTCAGGAGCAAGTTGTTCATTTTCCATGTAGTTGTGTGGTTTTGCATGAGTTTCTTAGTCCTGAGTTCTAATTTGATGTCACTATGGTCTGAGAGACTGGTTGTTATGATTTCCGTTCTTCTGCATTTGCTGGGGAGTGATTTACTCCCAATTATGTGGTCAGTTTTAGAGTAAGTGTGATGTGGTGCTGAGAAGAATGTATATTCTGTGGATTTGGGGTGGAGAGTTCTGTAGATTTCTATTAGGTTCGCTTGTCCAGATCTGAGTTCAAGTCCTGGATTTCCTTGTTAATTTTCTGTCTCATTGATCTGTCTAATATTGACAATGGAGTATTAAAGTCTCCCACTATTATTGTGTGGGAGTCTAAGTCTCATTGTAGGTCATTAAGAACTTGCTTTGTGTTACTGGGTGCTCCTGTATTGGGTGCACATATAGTTAGCTCTTCTTGTTGCATTGATCCCTTTACCATTACGTAATGCCCTTCTTTGTCTCTTTTGATCTTTGTTGGTTTAACATCCATTTTATCAGAGACTAGGATTGCAACCCCTGCTTTTTTTTTGCCCTCTGTTTGCTTGGTAAATCTTCCTCCATCCCTTTATTTTGAGTCTATGTGTGTCTTTGCATGTGAGATGGATCTCCTGAATACAGCACACTGATCAGTCTTGACTTTTTATCCAATTTGCCAGTCTGTGTCTTTTGATTGGGGCATTTAGTCCATTTACATTTAAGGTTAATATTGTTATGTGTGAATTTGATCCTGCCATTTTGATACTAGCTGGTTGTTTTGCCCATTAGTTGACGCAGTTTCTTCATTGTGTTGATGGTCTTTACCATTTGGTATGTTTTTGGAGTGGCCGATACTGGTTGTTCCTTTCCATGTTTAGTGCTTCCTTCAGAAGCTCTTGTAAAGCAGGCCTGGTGGTGATGAAATCTCTCAGCAATTGCTTGTCCATAAAGGATTTTATTTCTCCTTCAGCTATGGAACTTAGTCTGGCTGGATATGAAATTCTGGGTTGAAAGTTCTTTTGTTTAAGGATGTTGAATATTGGCCCCCACTCTCTTCTGGCTTGTAAGGTTTCTGCCGAGAGATCCGCTGTGAGTCTCATAGGCTTCCCTTTGTGGGTAACCCGACGTTTCTCTCTGGCTGCTCTTAGCATTTTTTTCTTCATTTCAACCCTGGTGAATCTGACAATTATGTGCCTTGGGGTTGTTCTTCTTGAGGAATATCTTTGTGGTGCTCTCTGTTTTTCCTGGATTTGAATGTCAGCCTGCCTTGCTAGGTTGGGGAAGTTCTCCTGGATAATATGCTGAAGAATATTTTCTAGCTTGGATTCATTCTCCCTGTCACATTCAGGTACACTGATCAAACATAGAGTAGGTCTTTTCACATAATCCCATATTTCTTGGAGGCTTTGTTCACTTCTTTTCACTCTTTTTTCTCTATTCTTGCCTTCACATTTTATTTCATTGAGTTGATCTTCAATCTCTGATATCCTTTCTTCTGCTAGATCGATTCGGCTATTGAAACTTGTGTATGCTTCGCGAAGTTCTTGTGCTGTTTTTCAGATCCATCAAGTCGTTTATTCTTCTCTAAGCTGGTTATTATAGTTAGCCTTTTGTCTAACCATTTTTCTAGGTTCCTAGTTTCTTCATGTTGGGTTACAACATGCTCCATTAGCTCAGAGAAATTTGTGATTATCCACCTTCTGAAGCCTGCTTCTGTCAGCTCGTCAAACCCATTCTCCATCCAGTTTTGTTCCTTTGCTGGTGAGGAGTTGGGAGCTCTTGGAGGAGGAGAGGCATTCTAGTTTTTGGTGTTTTCATCCTTTTTGCGCTGGTTTCTGCCCATCTTCATGAATTTGTCTGCCTTTAGTCTTTGAAGTTGGTGACTTTCGGATGGGGTCTCTGAGTGGTCGTTCTTTTTGTGGATGTTGAGGCTATTTCTTTCTGTTTTGTAGTTTTAATAGTCAGACCCCGTTGCTGTAGGACTGCTGGAGGTCCACTCTGGACCCTGCTTGCCTGGAAATCACCTGCAGGGGTTGCAGAACAGCAAGGATTGCTGCCTGTTCCTTCCTCTGGTAGCTTCATCCTGGAAGGATATCTGCCAGATGTCAGCCAGAGCTCTCCTGTATGAGGTGATTCTTTGGATATACAGGGGTCAGGGAGCCACTTGAGGAGGCAGTCTGTTACTTGTCAGAGCTTAAGTGCTATTCTGTGAGCTCTGTTGCTTCCTTCAGAGCTGCTGGGCAGGGGCATGTAAGTCTGCTGCAGCGGAACTCAAAACCACTCCTTTTCCCATGTGCTCTGTCTCTGGAAGGTGTGGTTTTACTTATAAGTCCCTGACAGGCTGCCTCGTTTTTTCAAAGATACTCTGCCCAGCAAGGAGGGATTCTAGTCATAGTCTGCCTGCAGAGGCGTTGTTGAGCTGTTTTTATTCGGCCATCTTGGCAGAAGTCCTCTATTTATTTATTTTTAAGTAGAGATGGGGTTCTGCCCTGTTGCCCAGGCTGGCCTCAAATTCCTGGACTCAAGTCATCCTCCTGCCTTGGCCTCCCAAAGTGGGCCTGGCATCTTGTAGGTTTTCAATAGGTGTTTGTAGTTTTGGTATCTGTAGCCAACTAGAATTTCATCTGAAAACAAAGTTTACATTAAAGAACAAAACTGAATTTTCCCCCATTCTAACTGAATCTCTAGAATGATTCATTTCCCTATCTGTAAAATGTGAAGACAAATCCTTACCTCATGGGGTTATTAGGGGACCTCAATGAGATAGCACAGGAAAGTCCTTCATAAGCAATCCAATGCTATTAAAATAGAAGGTTTATCATGAAAAAAAAAAGCAAACTGGAGTCCTTGATTAATTCTTATTGTGTTCCTGATTAATAGTAGGCACTCGGGTTTTTTTTAAAAGTTAATATGTGCCTTTTAAGGAATAATTTTGAACATCTGAAGTTAAAATATCAAAAAATCTCTTTTCTGAAAGTCCTTTCCCTGTGGGTAATTTTAGGCCCATATATTAGAAAGCACAGAAAGTCCAACATCTTGCATAGAGTTAATGGTAAATTTGGTGTCTTGAGAACCACAGATGGAAAATTGGTTTCTGACATTTAGATGTTTCACCCGTGTAGCTGTGTATGGGATATGGGCTGGGGTGTTTGTCTGCTCAGTCTCTGAGCCATCCAGCCCCTCACTGCATTTTGAGATTTTTGTTATTCTGAACCATACAAAATTGCTGATATTTTTCCCTACTTTTGACCTACAAAAATGGTGATTTCACATATTCAGCCTTAATATATTTCTGTAATTGAATGTGTGCTTATTTATTTATCTGTTCTGTCTGATATGGGCATTTGGAGGGCAGGAATTGTATGTCATATCTAAAAGGAAGTCCAGAAATCTGAGCTCAATGTGAAATATAAAATGTCTTTTCGTGTGGGCTGCAATACTATTATTGACACCCTTCATGGAGATAAACGCACTAGAAATCATAGGTGCTTAATAGCTGGAGACAGCCTACAGGTGAACTCCACTCCTGGGGAGTGTGCAGTTCAAACTAGTAGCAATCTTGGCAAACTGGCAACCTGGGTGTGCTGCAGCACCCCTGAGTCATCTCTTCATTCCTGGGTCCCACTGCCTTTCTATTATCTCACTTCCCTCTGCTGTTATCACTGTGTGGGTCCTGCTACTGTTGCCTGCAGCTTACCCAGTTAGGGGGAGATAGGGTGTCCCTGTTGCCCTGCTTTCCAAGCCTCTTTTATTGTAACCCATAGTAGGAATACGTTTCACATCATGACCCAGTACACTATGCTGTATTACATATATATGCATATGATCAATCAGTGAATCAATCAATCAATGTAATTCTATTCTGTTCTATTCTATTGTATCTATGATATATATTTGGCAGTCCAGTTCCCAGTTTTGAGAAGCTATCCATCATGTCTTTTTTGAATGAGGAACCAGCTAAACTTGCGGAGACCTTTATGCTTCATGAGAAAGGGAAAAAATGCCAGCTCAGTCTTTAAGCTTTTTATCCCTCTTAAGTAGCTGTGGCCTGTGTCAGTTTATATCAGGATTTGTTTTCCTACTCCTGGTTTTGAGAAGCCACAGCCTTGCCGATAAGCCCCAGACTGGGGCTATGGCTTCAGTAACAAAGTTCTGGAAGCCGTGTAATTAATTATAGGTGGTAATGGCTTCAGTCACGGTGGAGTGTTTCAGTTTGACCATGAATATCACCAGAAATATGCTGCTGTGTGCATGGATATAGCCAGGTGAGATTATTTATCTTTATGCTTGTTTACGATTTCAAATATGACTTTATAATTTTGTCCTATCTATAAATTGAGATTTAAATTTATCAAAATACCTATGCGGAGCCATATAACCAAATACGGACTGGATTTTGCTAGGAGAATCAGCAGCTTGGGAATATTTTGGTTTTGATGAAAACTTTTGAAATGTTTTGAAAAGAGGTACAGCACCTTTAACTCAATTCTGAATTTTGGTATACAATGTGTATATTTATTTCTATTAGAATTAAGAAAAATAAACAGCATTTGCTTGCCTTGAGACTCAGACAGCCTATTTAAATGTGGCTTTTCCAGTGGTTCACTGCTTTTAATTCAGAGGCATATATTTTTTAGGGGAAAAAAGAGGCAGTGTCTTCTCCCCATAGGGTTCCATCGTTATCAAACTAGACTGTATCATATCTAAAATCCTACTAATCAGGCAGGAACTAGAGGCATGAGGCTTTCTTGTTTGGGTGAATTCAGAATGGATTTAGTGTGTTGCTCAAAGGGAAAACTTTTGAATTAACCTGCCTCAGACTTGCACTGATTTTTGAGGTGTGGAGGCCCTTGGCAGAGTGTTTTGATTGGTATCGGCATGCCTTCTGCTGTCAGAGAGCTGAATCAAGGGATATGTGACAATCACAGGAGATTTCCTTTCAAGAGCTCACAGAAATGCCTCACAGAGCTCCAGGTTAGATGGAGGGTAGTGGAGGGCAAGGCACAAAATCTGGATGATTTATCTCAGCCTCTGACACATTTTATATCCTTGAGTAAATCACTTAACCTCTTTGCCAGGGCCTTCAATTACAAAATGGAAATAAGGTTCCCATTTCCCAGACCTCACTAAAAGGGATATTATATATTTTGACCAAGAAAAGCTGACTTTTTTTTTTTTTTGCACTGAAGATAATTCTAAAAGAGTTACAACAGTATTTTGAGATGACAACATTATTGAAATAAGCAAATGACTAGCCAAAGGAAGTATATGTTAAACTAGGGCAAGTCCTTCAGATTAAAAAAAATGCATAAAGAAGCTACTATATTCAAGACACTTTACAATTCACTTTTACATGGTTATTTAATCCTCCCAGTAGTGCTGGGTGGCAGTTGGTTATTTTCCTATTTCTAATTTTGTGAATAACGAAAGCGAGGCTCAGAGAAGTTAACCAACTTGATTGGAGTCACACAGCAAGGAAGTAGCTGTGCCCAGCTTCAAGTCTGAGGCCAGGTCCAGCATCCTTCCCATGACATATCACCTGCCTTTGATGTGGGATTAAGAGATAACAGCACATCTAAAAATAAACCCACTTTCTGAAAAAACTGGATAATTGAAATACCTATATTTAGTTTCTAAATCATACTTCAGTTTCCAAATTTGCTTTATTCTCTGGAGGTATTTTTCTTTAAGGTGTGTATGATATTGTTCCAGCCTTGCTGTTTCTATCAAATGCATTTATTGGTTAATGGTTCTTTCCTAGTTCTTATATCACTGGTTAACAAGACTCTTCAGAGGCTTATCTGTGCTGTACTATTATTCCTTTTTAAAATACATGACTGACTCCTAGTGAATAATCTTTGTATCATTGTTATGGCTATTTTCAAAATTTACAACTTTTAGAATAAGGCATTCTTCAATCCAGCTGGGTAGTCTGCTAGTTGCCAAGCCCAGATAGTTAGATGTTGTGTTTTTGAAATCTGAGAGAATGAAAAGTTGAACACTGATATGGTTTGGCCCTGTGTCCCCACCCAAATCTCATGTTGAATTGTAATCCCCACTTGTTGGGGGAAGGGCCTGGTGGGAGGTGATTAGATCCTGGGGACAGACTTTTCCCTTGTTCTTCTCAGGATGGTGAGTGACTTCTCATGAGATCTGATGGTTTAAAAGTCTGTGGCACTTCCCCCCTCGCTTCCTCTCTCTCTGTCCTGCTCCACCATAGTAAGACATGCCTGTTTCCCCTTCACCTGCTTTCTTGATTGTAAGTTTCCCAATGCCTCCTCGCCATGCTTCCTGTATAGCCTATGGAACTGTGAGTCTATTAAACTTCTTTTCTTCATAAATTACCCAGTCTCAGATAGTTCTTTATAGCAGTGTGAGAATGGACTAATACAAGCAGAGTTCTGCTTTTCCTTCCAGCTTCACAAGCAGCAGTGGTGTTAAAACCCCCCTCTCACTTGGGGCTTTCTATGTCTGAACAGTTCAGACTGACGGGAACTGCTTATTGAATACCCCTTACTTGGGTGCATTAGTCAAATGCAATTGATTGTTATAACACACCACCAGCTTAGGAGAGGGAATCAGACTCCTGAATTGAAGATATGACTTTGAAGGACAAAGTGTAAATCATTGAATACAAAGTCCAATAATTTTCTCACAGTGAATACAATGTGTCAATGATTGCATCCTCAAAACAGCTGGACAATGCAGAGATGGCTGATATTCAAGACTAGACATTGGGGGACCCCTAAGAACCTCTCTCAAGATTCATTTGATTTTACCTCTTGACTGGAAAAATTCTTATTTCTCAGGGAACCTTGTTCAGAGGGATGCTACTATGTATATGTATATATGTACATTTAAGATTATAATAAAATGGAAGATAATTTATCAGAGAATACTTTGAAAGCCAACATGTTTTAACTGTCATCCATATTACAGCCTTGGCATAGTCTTTATGTATCTTCCAAAGGATCAAAGAGCCACTCCAGATCTTTCCTCCTTGGCCCTTCAGCTGCCAGCGTCTTTCCTAATTCAACAGTAACTCATAATCATTTAGCACAAACTAGAGATATGTACAAATGCAATTATTTAGATAAAGATTTTCTTGTTGTTGCCATTGACTTTAAAGAAATGAGTTTATCAGGATATAGGCACAGGCAAAGACTTCATGACTAAAACACCAAAGACAATGGCAACAAAAGCCAAAATTGACAAATTAGATCTGATTAAACTAAAGAGCTTCTGTACAGCAAAAGAAACTATCAGAGTCAGCAGGCAACCTACAGAATGGGAGAAAAATTTTGTAATCTATCCATCTGACTAAGGGCTAATATCCAGGATCTACAAAGAACTTAAACAAATTTACAAGAAAAAAAACAACTCCATCAAAAAGTGGGCAAAGGATATGAACAGACACTTCTCAAAAGAAGACATTTATGCAGCCAACAAACATATGAAAAAAAGCTCATCATTACTGGTCATTAGAGACATGCCGATCAAAACCACAGTGAGATACCATCTCACACCAGTTAGAATGGTGATCATTAAAAAGTCAGGAAACAACAGATGCTGGAGAGGATGTGGAGAAATAGGAATGCTTTCACACTGTTGGTGGGAGTGTAAATTAGTTCAACCTTTGTGGAAGACAGTGTGGTAATTCCTCAAGGATCTAGAACCAGAAATACCATTTGACCCAGTAATCCCATTACTGGATATATACCTAAAGGATTATAAGTAATTCTACTGTAAAGACACATGCAGATGTATGTTATTGCAGCACTGTTCACAACAGAAAAGACTTGGAACCAACCCAAATGTCCATCAATGATAGATTAGATAAAGAAAGTGTGGCACATATACACAGTGGAATACAACACAGCCATAAAAAAGAATGAGTTCATGTCCTTTACAGGGACATGGATGAAGCTGGAAACCATTATTCTCAGCAAATTAACACAGGAATGGAAAACCAAACATCACATATTCTCACTCATAAGCGGATGTTGAACAATGAGAACACATGGACACAGGGAGGGGAATATTACACACTGGGGCCTGTCAGTGGGTGGGGGGCTAGGGGAAGGATAGCATTAGGAGAAATACCTAATGTAGATGAAGGGTTGATGGGTGCAGCAAACCATTATGGCACATGTATACCTGTGTAACACACCTGCACGCTCTGTACATGTACCCCAGAACTTAAAGTAAAAACAAGAAAAAAAAAAAAAAAGAAATGAGTTTAAAGTTCAGTTTGAGACCTGGATGATGAGCTAAACCTTGCCTTTCTCACCTTGCTGGGCTGCAGTACCAGCCAGAACCCAAGTCCTTCACATGCTCTAGACCAGCCTCTCATATGAAAGACTTCTCTCTTCTGCCCTTGCTGCCTGTACTCTAGAAAGCACCCAGCCAAGTGCTGGCCTGAAGTTCTTTCTTCATTGCTGTACCGAAGCCCCTGGAGAGCATTACGGATGAGGGACCTTCTGTCTTCTCCATACCTTGGGAAAGCAGTGAATCTCCCAGCTATTGGAAAGACAGTGTTGTAAAATTTCAAACATACTGGGAGTCTACAATGTGAATAGATCTTCAATATGTTTTGTTCTTTCACTCTAAGGTGGTTGCTAAGAATAGAGGCAAATAAGCTCTAAGAAACTTTGTCTGTGACCCCTCTGTGACTCAGCCAGCCTTACTAATTTACTGTGGGAGTCAGTCTTTGAATCTGTTAGAACAAATTACTTAAGTTGTGCTCTTTGCATTAGAATCTGCACTTCAAATGAATTAATTCTACACCCACCTGGTGTGACAAACAGCGTAAGGTTAGAGAGGTGGTAAAACAGAACTAGAGATGGGGGAAGTGATGCTGTGGCTATTTTTCCCCCATCATTCCTGTCTAGGTCCTTCTGACCTTCTTTTCTGTTGCTGAGGTTTCCTCGCCTAGTCATTTTCTCTCTTTTTCCCACTCACCCAATTGTTGATGGACCCATTCACATTCTCACTTTGTACCTTACGTCAAAATATTCTGATGTCCGTGCGAGGTATATCCAGAAGGATTCTCTGTGAGAGTCCCATTTCTAACCTGTTCATTTCTAGGAAGGACTATAACTACAGCTTGGGGCAGATGGCAGCTGTCCAGATTGCGGTGTGTGGTTATTTCTGCAGTTTTACTGTTTAAAAATAAAAATCCAAGTTTGTTAACAATTGTGGGGAAGAAAGCTCAGGAAAGGGCCAGCATATTTCATTGAGCTATCAGAACATTATTCTTCTAGAGAGTGAAGGCAGATAAAGTAGATAGATGGATTTGGAAACAATACCTGGATGAGAAATCTTATACATTACATTCCCTGCTCAAATAAAGAACTCAATTAATATGTCAATCGACAAGGAAAGGCCACTAGCTAGAAAAAATGGGCAACAATATGTATAGGTGATTCACAAAGAAAGAAATATATTTCTTCTTTTCGTCAATAAATATGTAAATATCACTAGCAGTCATAAAAACATAAATGGAGACAACAATTAGATGTGCTTTTTCACCCACCGGATGGGCAGTGATGGAAGTAATCAATAAATATGCAGTGGTGGGGAAACTGTAGGGAAACAGGTACTCTCGTACTCGGCAGGTAGGGCTGCAAATACTAGTTATATCTTGCAGTAGACAGGCAGTATTTATCAGAATTTTAAATGCACACACCATTTGGCCAAATTCTTGTAAGTCTGGATAATTAACCTTTGGAAATACTTGCACATGTTCATAGAGATATTATATAAGGGCCTTTTTTTGTAGTATTGTTTGCTATAGCAAACTACTGGAAACATGCTAAATGTCCATCACTAAAGGACTAGTTAAGTAAATCATAATTCATGCTTAACTTGAAATACTATAAGCTGTTTAAAAAACTGAGGGAGCTCTGTATATACTGTTATGGAAAGATCTCAGGGCATATTGCTAATGCCCAGGCAAGAAGCTGCAGTGACAATACATGTGATTATGATTCCATTTATTTTAAAAATAAACCCAAAGCCATAGCTCCTTATGTATACTTAGATATGTACATAAATGCACAGATAAAGTCATGCAATACTATATGCCAAACTTTTAACAGTGGAGCAAAAAGAAGTCACAAAGTGGGACTTTTAATTTTTTACTTGACATACTTTTGACCTTTGATATTTTATTACCTTTCTATTACAATAAGAATGGATTACTTTGGGAGGCTGAGATGAGCGGATCACTGGAGTCCAGGAGTTTAATACCAGCTTGGGCAACATGGCAAGACCCCGTCGCTACAAAAACATACAAAAAATTAGCCAGGTATGGTGGTGTGTACCTGTAGTCCAAGCTACTCAGAAGGCTTGGGACGATCGCTTGAACCTGGAAGGTTAAGGCTGCAGTGAGCCATGATCATGCCACTGTGCTCCAGCCTGGGTGACAAGAGTGAGACCCTGTCTAAAAAAAAATGGATTATTTGTATAATTCGTTAAACATATATAAAAATAGGAAAGTTACAACTTAGTTTTCTGGGAAAAATACTCTGAACTGCCTCCCAAAGAGACTGTTCAGGAAACCAAAGGTGGGTGGGACAACAAAAGTGTTTCCTTTTTATTTTGGTCGTGGTTGGTCCATTTATATAATGGAGCATGACAGGCTTTTTTTCCGTACACTTTTCGGGAAGCATACCTGCATAGCCTGCAGATGAGGAGGCCATCACTCACGGCTGGCTGAGACAGTGACTTACAAGCAGACTGGACTGAAGGGGTGGGGAATCACATGCCCACTTGCTGACTGGAACCAAAGAGCCCATCATTAAAGATGGATCAACATAAAATGTTGGTGTTCCCACAGTCCACTTCACTTCCCTGATGCCCCAGAGTTCTGGTGGACTCAGAGCTCAGCACTCACGGAAGCTGAGGAGGCCTAGGGCTCAGAGCTGTCAGTAGATTCAATAAAGCTCGCTCTCTGTAAAACGTGCTTCCCTAGGCTCCTAACCAGCAGGCATAGCATTGCATTTCTCTGACACCTTCCTGACCTTCTATGAGTGCACATTGCATAGTAATTTGTTGTTTACATGTCAGTCTTCCTCTTTATTCTGTATTTGTATTCCCAGCACTCAATACAGTGTCTGACACACAGGCAATGCTCAAGAAACGACTGTTGAATAAAGGATAAAAGTCTAGATTCTGAACAACCGTCTTATAAGTGAACTTATGAAAACTGAGGCTTTCCTGTGGTTGGATATAAGGGAAAGGTATAGAAGCATGACAACTAAAAACTGGTGCAATTAAAAAACTGGTACAGTTAAACTGGTCATATGACCAGCTGGTTCAGTGTTTAAGCTTTGGAGTTAACAGCTTATGTTCAAATCCTGGCATTTCCACTTGCTAGCTGGCAACTTGGCAAGTTCTTTAATGTCCTCCTCCTCTGTAAAATGGAGATACCAAAATGAATCTACCTTACAGGTTGGTTGCTAGGATTCAAGAGATAGTGGATGTGAAGCTTTAACAGCGGGAGTGGCACATCATTTGTTGTTCACTCTTAGCGATTGTTGTCTAGAACTTTCAAGACATGTAATTCTACTTGGTCAAGTTTTTTGAATACCCCTTTAAACACTGAGTGTTTCTTATTTAACCAACTTTGTGAATTATTTTTTAAAAATGGATGCTATTTCCTGAAACAATATAATGAGTATCTCCATTTTAACTCAGGAACATTGTCATAAGCAGTAATTACTGTCCTGTGCAAAACACAGAAATACTGCCCACACTTGTGTAGGTGTGTGCAGTTGTCACACTTCCAACGACTCTGATTTTTGAGTTCTTCTGTCTTACATTTATTAATGGTCAACTTTCAATTCTTGCTAAGCTCCATAGCCAGCTTTTAGTACTTTCTTTGATTGTTTTTCTTATTTCTAATACACGATGCTCTTGGAAATCAGACAACCACAAATGTTATAATTGTGTAGAAATAAGAGTGGCTTGATGAGGCTCTTACTGAGCTCTCTAATGAATAAGGTAAATGCTTTCTGCGATTTCCACGTTGGTTGAATCCTTTCCTATTTAATGCCAATATTCGATATATTTAAGATAGATGCCATTTAAGCATATGCAAAAACGTTTTATTCTATTTTCTTTTTTTTTTTTTGAGACGGAGTTTCGCTCTTGTTACCCAGGCTGGAGTACAATGGCGCGATCTCGGCTCACCGCAACCTCTGCCTCCTGGGTTCAGGCAATTCTCCTGCCTCAGCCTCCTGAGTAGCTGGGATTACAGGCACGCGCCACCATGCCCAGCTGATTTTTTTGTATTTTTAGTAGAGACGGGGTTTCACCATGTTGACCAGGATGGTCTCGATCTCTTGACCTCGTGATCCTCCCGCCTCGGCCTCCCAAAGTGCTGGGATTACAGGCGTGAGCCACCGTGCCCGGCCTCTATTTTCTATTCCACAATTTTAACCTGAAGTCAACATAATGCCATGGACTGGGCTAGAAGTTTCAGCACTTCCTTGGATAGAAGGAAGCAGCCTGCACTATGGGGAAGGACATTAGGTCCAGCTCTTAGATCTGCTAGTTAGTTGCTATGTGGGCTCAGTTTCCTCTTCTCTAACAAGGAAAATAAGATGGGACAATCAGTTGTCAGCAGGGCTTAAATGAGGTAGCCTGTGTTAATATTATAAAGCGCTAACATTATTTTATTAGAAATGGTATTACTCCAACACGTTTGTAGTTTTTTAAATTGTACTTCTAAGGATCTGTACTGAGAGACTACTTGGTATGCCTTATCAGAGAATTCATCATCAGTAGCCTTTAAATGAGTCGTTTCATTTTAAACATTTTCTAAAACTGTTGTGAAGTTACTGTCTGATGGATGATGCAGTAAGGTAGAGGAATGGGCTCCTAAAAATGCCACCCATATGGGGTTTAGTGAGCCGGGAGTTGGAAATCTCTTTTTTCCAATAGATTTTACCAATAAGCTCTTTTAGACATACAGATGGGAAAGTATTAAAATATATATGTGGTGTGTTCATGTTAACAGGGAACTGTTGATAATTAAGTAAATCCAGTATTTTTCCTTTAAACTTACATTTTTCAAATTAAATTATTTCTGTACTAACCATCTGTCCTTGTGTGCCCAGTATGAAATGCCTTATGATTAGTTAGTAAATTTTTACTCAATTTGAAATGTATCTGCTACCTTTTCCCCTCTCCCATATTTACTTCCTCCTCTCTTTAGACCTCACTGGGTATCTGCCTGAAATGAATTCCTCTTTGCAGTCCTGTGTCCTTTGGGACCAGCTGACCACGTGGCCATCTTGAGTTTGGATCTAATTTTGTCTTCATTATAGACTGAATGGGCCCCACTCAGGGCCTGTTTAACTCTGTTGTTTAATGGAGTACAGGAACTTTAGAGACATCCAGTACTAAAATGCAAGAAGCTAAAAGGCATGGAAGCTGAATTTCAACCACAAAGAAGTTCAAAATGCACTATGAGAAGCTATTATGGGAGGAGGAGGAGGCTGTGTGTTATGAGGGAAGCATATGGAATTCAGAAACTCAAGGTCCGTGTTTTTATATCTGGACTTCTACCCGTGTGAGTCACTTAGCATTGTCATTTCATCATTAGCAGGTCATTTCATCTCTGAGACTCAGTTTCTTATTAGTGAAAGTGAAGATAATATCTGTTCTAGCTATAGTGTAAAGCTGAATAAAGCTCAGATGGATAACATGTGAAAATGCGTTACAGATCACAAGGTGCTAGCAGACATTACCATTGTCATCCCCATTATCACCATCATAACTGCTGTTAGAAAGATACGCTAGATCCAAGAACTCTGAAGTGCTGGCTACTTGAAGCATCAGATTGTTCTCCTGCTTTAGCTGCTTCAAGTCCAATTGTTGCATTTACTCATGTCTTATCATTAAATTTTAAATTTGTTGATTTCCAATTACCCACTGATTTGGAGGGACGGAGTCAGAGTAGGGGAGCAGATGAGCAGTAACATGTCAGAAGACAGGACTAGGCCAGTTTAAAGCAATGAGTTTAATATGTGTTTTTAAAAAAGGAGCTAATTTAATTTTGGGGCTAGATTTCATCTTAGTCTGTTTTTTTGCAGCTATTACAGAATATTGAGACTGGGTAATTTATAAAGAACAGAGATTTATCTCTTACAGTTCTAGAGTCTGGGAAATCCAAGGTGGAAGAGCTTGCAGCTATTGAGGGCCTTCTTGCTGCGTCATCTCATGCCAAAAGGCAGCAGAGCAACACAGCATGCTTGCAAAAGAGAGGAAGAGATCCAACTCACAGCCTCCAGTTCATTTTACAATCAGGATTAATCTGTTCATGAGGTGGAGCCCTCATGACCTAAACACTTCCCATCAGGCCCCACCTCCCAACACTGTTGCTTTGGGGATTAAGCCTCCAATTCCAATTGAACTTCGGACATTTAAACCATAACATATTGGTTATGGTTTAAATAACCAAAAATAAAGTGGTCAAAAACATTCATATTGGAGATGGATGATCACTCTTGAAGAAAAGACCAATTCATGGGTCAAATGTTAATAGAGGAAGGAAAATGAGACCTGACATTTTAAAAAATTCTGCTGGGTAAATACCTGGTAAAGTTTTACCCAGAAGATGTTTTACTCTGCTAGAAGAAATTTTTGGAAAAGGTGGGTTTGGTTGGAAGCCCACTTCAGTTGGCAGTGTGTGGGAGAGGACTTAAGCCATAGAATTAACTCGTGTGGTCCTTGGGACTGCAGAAAGTCCAACCCAAATCTAACTTCAAACAGTGTGAAGATGAAATGCAAAATACGGTTTGGAAGAAGGCAAGAGTATCCAATTCTTCCTTATCTTTTATGTAGGTTAGTGAAAAGAACAAACCATATAGAAAAGTTATTTTGGAGGAGAGAAGGGGAGAAATGATATCTATGGTCAGTGAAATAATTGGCCTCATGGAGTTGGGACCCCAGCAGCTATGATATCAGACCAATTTTTGTCTTCATTGATTAGGCTTCTTCTAGTAACCAAACTGTTGCCACAGCAATTTTGCTACAACAGTGACCCGTCATGACAGTGTTTAAATCCTACTATACCCATGTACCTCCACCCCAGGACCAAGAGTGAGCTGTTAAAATGGATGAGGCCATTCCTTGCTGGGAGGCTGCTCCTACAGCAGCGTCTTCAAGTTGGAAGCCATGAAAATGGTCCGAAGTATTTTACCTTCAGATAGAAGTCCTTAATATCATGTTGACCTTGGACTGAAATTTGAATAACCAGCACTTTTATTCCCTATTTGCAGCAGGAAGGTAAACTGGTTAGGAAACCTGTGTTTGCAGTCAGTAGTGTTCCTATGCTGGAGCCTATATCCCTGTTTGGACTAACATTTGCAACATCAGTACTGAATTTGCCACTTTTGTTTGAAGAAACTTATCTGAGATCACCTCCAGGCTTCTCATACCACTTGTTAGCATAGCGCATACTTGAACCAGCTGGAGATTTCAAAGCGTTCCCTCATATGTGGGAATTCTGTGCTTGTAATGCCATACCTGTTTCATCTCTTCTATACCCTCTGAGCATTTTGAGAAGAATAATAGGGCCAATATTCAGCTGGTCTACACTTGTGTGCCCTGAAAGAGTTTTTAAGATCTGTTCTGAATGGTCTGTGCCCATGCTGTTCCAATTGTGAGATATTTTGAACATGGTCCCTGTGATGTGGTATTAATTTTTTTTCCAAAAAATGCATATGCAACATACTTCAGTTTAGCAGACTTTTGTCTTTGATCATAAAAAGGAGAAATTTATTTAGGAAGTTTTGACAGTGCTTGAAAATCATTTGTATTTGCCTTGATTTATTTACTTTCCGATGAAACAGAAAGGCTACTTGCAGCAAACGCTATTGTTGCCCCTCTCCGTATACCCTCGGCCCTTGCCTGGGTTTGTTAGCAGCCACAGTGGGCTGTCCCCCGTCCCCTGAAGGCCTCACATTTTAAGCATCAGTATCTCTCTACTTTGTCTGAGGATTTTCTTCAAAGCTGGGGGATCTTCACAGCCCAAAAAGCCAGCACAGACGCTTCAGGGTTTGATGCTCCCTGATGTGTTTGACCACGAGAGCTGAATGCCCCATGCCTGCATCCGTCTGTGGGTCAGTGTTGCAGCGTGTTCCACGTACTTCCTCAGTGGGTCCCCAGCAGGACAGAGCTCCAAGTGTCCATGGCGGTATTGGCTGTTGCTTCTCCCTGCCTCACTTTCCTATTCCCTTACCTATGCCTCCTGAGATCACCTCACAAGACCTGGCCTCTGGGTCTGTCAGGGGAACTCAAACTAAGATAGAATTATTCCCTGAACTACTGGTTTAGGTTCCCAGCTGGTTGCCCTGTATATTAGTCTGTTTCATGCTGAGACCGGGCAATTTACAAAAGAAGTGATTTGATGGACTTACAGTTCCACATGGCTGGGGAGACCTCACAATCATGGCAGAAGGTAAAAGGCACTTCTTACTTGGCGGGGGCAAGAGAGAAAATGAGAGCCAAGTGAAAGGAGTTTCCCTTTACAAAACTATCAGGTCTCATGAGATGTATTCATTACCACGAGAACAGTAGGGGAGAAACCTCCCCCATGATTCAATTATCTCTCACTGGGTCCCTCCCACAACACATGGGAATTATGGGAGTACAATTCAAGATGAGATTTGGGTGGTGACACAGAGTCAAACCTTATCACCCTGCATGGCATCTTGCTACCAACACCCTTGAATCAGTTAGAAATGCAAATCAATCAAGTCTTAGAACCTTTCATGGTTTCCTCTTGCTTAGGAATGGAATCCCAGATCCCTCATGTACCTTGGTTCCCTGAGTGCCGTGGCTGCTGTTGCACTTCAGCGAGTCTGAGACCAGTGCAGCCACTGGGCCCTCTCTCCCGTCCTTGTCCCTGCAAAGCTGCCTCCACATCTGCCTCCTTTGCAACACCTTTCCTCTGTGGGGCTTGTTTTTTCCCATTCTTTTGTTTACCAGCTCCTAAGATCTTTGAGGCTTAGTCCAGCCCATTGATCTGAAGTTGCCTTTGCTTTTCCTTCTTAGAGGTTGGTGTATTTGCAATGATGTAACTCATTTTCCACTACATGTTTAATGTCTTTCTCTAGACCAGGGATCTGCTAACAACTACCATTTTATTAGAACACAGGCACATCCATTTATTTACACATTATCTATGGCTGCTTTTGCAATATAACCACAGAGTTGAGTATTTGCAAGAGACCACATAGGTCACAAGGTCTAAAATGTTTACCATCTAGATCTTTACAAAAAAGCTTGCAGACCCCTTCCCTAGACTGAGAACTCTTAAAGAAGAGTCTCCTGCTCACTATTAGAAACCAGCACTCAGCACAGTCCTTGACACAAAGTAGACATAATATAAATATGTCTGACTTGAAACAAATTTTCCATGAATGCCTTTCTTCTCTCCTGATTGGTCCCTTGTCTTGAGAATTTTATGTGTACATGGGGCAGTACTGTTCACAGCAAGGAAACATTTCCAGACCTGAAGTGTGCTGTACTCCCTTCGTTTAGCTCTTTATCACACAGAAGTGAGATTCCCACCTCTACTGCCATGTTCACTAGGCAATGCTTTTCTTTTATAGGCAATGCTTTTTCTAAAGAGATAGAGATTTTACTATTCTTTTTTTTTTTTCTTGGCCATTTGTTTCAGACCAAGTGGGACATAATGCCCTATGCAAAGTGTTTTCCAGTTTCTTGCTTGGCTGAAAAGAATCTCATTTCCACTTTTACGTGGATGCCCTAGGAAGATTTAATTGGAAAAATTGGCTGGGCATGGTGGCTCATGCCTGTAATCCCAGCACTTTGGGAGCCTGAGGCGGGCAGATCATCTGAGGTCAGGAGTTTGAGACCAGCTGGCCAACGTGGTGAAACCCCATCTGTACTAAAAATACAAAATTAGCCAGGAGTGGTGGCAGGCGCCTGTAATCCCAGATACTCGGGAGGCTGAGGCAGGAGAATCACTTGAACCTGGGAGACAGAGGTTGCAGTGAGCCGAGATTGCACCACCGCAGTCCAGCTTGGGCAACAAAGTGAGACTCCATCACAGAAAAAAAAAAAAAAGAAAGAAAAGAAGAAAGATAACAGCTTTAATTTTAATGATACAGCATATGAAAATGTTCATATTCTACACTGCTGTTACCATTTTTAGCATATACATTTTATCATCTCACTCATTTACTTAAAAAAAATTTAACGATTTTCCAAGCATCTCTATATAATGCCTGTAGGAACTTCTCTAATCTGATTTCCAAGGTGTCCTTATAATCTTATCTCCTGTTATGCCCTAGGACAGGGATTGTGAAACTATGGCCTGTGGGCCAAATCCAGACTATTGGAACACAACCATACTTGTTTATCCATATATTGTTTATACCTGCGTTAGCGTTATAATGGCAGAGGTGACTGGCTGCAACTGATACTATATGGCTTACGAAGCCCAAGATATTTACTCGCTGCTCCTGTATAGGAAAGCTTTGCTGATCGCTGCTGCAAGAAGGCCTCTATATCTGGCCACTTCTGTCTGTTCTCAGTTTCTCTGCTTGCCAAACCTTTTCATGCATCTGAGCCTTTGCACATACTGTTCCCTCTGCTTAAAGGCCGCACTCCCTTTTCCTACTTAGAAACTCCTGCTACGGGCTAGTGAGGTCTTGCTTGGTTTTTCATCTTCTTTGTGAGACTTTTGAATTCCTCAAAACATATTTTTTCCTCTTCTAGGCTCCCACAGCACTTTGTCCAGATACATATTAAAGCCCTTATCATTGTTATTGATATCATAATTCATATTCTTATGTTTATCTTCTAGACTGTGAGCTGTAGAAGATGGATTCCATATCTTTATTTAATTCTGCATCTTCTGTTCATCCATCATCCAGGAGCCTGGAAACAAGTAGATGCTCAAGAAGTCACTGATTAATACTGGGGGTGCTGAATATTATTAACCAGTGCACAGGAAAGAGTGTGGGGGTAATGAGAAACACGCGTGGCAGTTGGAGGAAGTGTAGAAGGTTTATCTCTAAAGTATTTAGGAATGATTTTTGTTCTACATTTTCCCTGTCCTGTCACCTTCCAGACAGGGAAGAAAGCTGAGGCTGAACAGGAGACTTGACCAAAAGAAGACGGGGGCACATAATACCGGCTCTCCTGCATCTTGGTCTGTTGTCCTTTCCACGTGCAGCACCAGCAACAGAGGCTTTTCAGTGGGGATGGACTTGACACAGCATGTGAGCTGGAGAGTTATTAGTAAGATTGTTAATACTTATTTCCACAGTGGAAGAAATGGAGTATTTATTGGTGGACCAACTTCTAATAGTAAGTAGGAAGCAGATTAGAAAATTTTAGCATTAGCTCTTTCATTTGTGGACAAATAAGTTGATTTTCTATCTCCCTCAAATTTTCCTTTTGAAATATAAGAATAATTCTCAGCCCTAATACTGTCTTGACCTCTCAAAATATAAATCCTATTTAAAAAGCTGCTTTGAATCCATAATGGCCTTTGCAATAACAGCTTGGTGACATGGCTTGTTATGATAGAATTAATATTTCTCTTTTTTTCGATGGAACATTGAATTCAAAATGGAAAGCAACATTTTTCAAGAGTTTCCTGTATTTATCTGAGTGATGGTGATTTCATGTTGCTAGAGCCAGTTAACTGCTGGATGCTTCATGCTCTCCAATTGCCTAATGGGGAGAATTTAACCTGGTGAAGAGGCCAGTTGTCCATCTTCCTGGGGCTGGTAGCCACTTATGGGTAATAAAGGTGAGCTTTCATTGACTTCCTAGGCACCTCCTCACCGAGGGAAAGAGGCAGAGAAGAGGAAAGACAGCCATGAGTGCTGACGAGCAATTTCTGAGATGGATAAGCAGTGCAGATCTAACTTTAAATTCTAGGAAAATCGTATTTATCATCTCAAAGATCATATTTGAATGAGAACTTACAAACTAGAACATCTCTTTTAATACTTATGAAGTTATGTTTTAAGAGTGTGGCACTCATTTTTTTTTCCTTGCTGAAGTACTGGAAGAGATCTCATGACACTGTCTCCTTTCAAGTTAATAGGGTTTTAACATCTTTTTTGGCATGTTTTATAAAGAAAACCACTTTTACTGGATTGTCACTGTTCAAGCTTTGACAATAATACATAGTAATAATATCAATGAAGAGTCTTATATGCTTATAAACAGTTTTTGATTGTTGAGAGGTCAATTTGCATACTGTTGCTAGAAACACAGGTAGCATTTGATATCTGTTCATTGAACTACTTTGGAATTAGGATGGTGTCCAAATAACAAATGTCTCTTCTCCCACAGAGGTCATTTCCTCTAGCAATTATTATTAATCTAGAGTTATTAGTAAGATTGTTATTACTTATTTCCACAGTGAAAGAAATGGAGTATTTGTTGGTAGAATGAGGTTTTACAAGGGGACGTATGTATACACAAGGACAGGCTTTAATGAAATATATATACACACACACATATGCACAAAAACATATATATACATTTATATATGTGCCATTTATTCTTTCTCATTCACTGTGAGAATGCACGCGCGCGCACACACACACACACACACTCACATACTACCCACTACATGTCTAATCTGATTTGTTACTTTTAAATGTCAATCAGCAAGGAAAATTTAAAAATTTTTAAAAATATATATAGACATTTTGTAAGATTTGAGTCAAAGCCAGTATTTAAACTTCTAGACCACAAGTGGCTTTTCTTTACAGATTTTGCAAAGGAAACTTACTCTAGTATGCAATATTAAGAGTTGCTCTCTATTGCTGGGGTTTTATCTACCAGTGTCTGGGACTGTTTCCTGATGTGCTGGGTTTATTTCTGCAGCCATAGAAGACAGAAAGAAGCATGCTTCAATATTTTACAGTTGTCAAGTCAAACGCCACTTGGGCCAGTGCCTGCAGACCGAAGGCAAGGCTTGACCAGGCATCTTAATAGTAAACAGTGAACTTAGAACATGTAAGGAAGGAAGGGCCAATGAGAACCGAAAATAATTTAGAGGGTTTTTATTTTGGCAGCTGAGGTTCTGACGCCAGATCCCTGATTTTGTCTGAGGAAGACTGATGGTGACATTCGTAGTAGCTCTATTTAAGGAGAGGAAGTTGATGACTGATAAGAGCCAGGGCTCAGAGTCAGGACTTTGATGACTGGTGACAGCCATTTCCATAGTTGTCCTTGGGGACTACTGGGTGACCTTTGGTTGCCTCTTCTGCCCTTTTATTCAGGAGAGTAGATTTCTAATGGGGCTACATTATAGCAGACTCTTAAAGAGTTTTCTTCACAAGGAGTTAGGCTTTAATATAAGTGAATCTTCTTTTGAAGAGTGATCATTGGTTATTTTGGGGATATTATTTCTCCACTTTGGCAAATAAAGAAACCAACGAAGGGGGTTGGTAATCTCACCCATTTAGAACTTCATCCATTAAGACTTCCTCCTCTTGGTGCTAATCAACCAGATTACGTTTCTCTCCTCTGTCCAATGAGTCTGTTGTCTGTAATTCCTAGCATCTTCAAACCCAGACAGACAGCTTCACATGAATCTGCAAGAAGCAGGGAGGGGCCCTTGGGAATACCCCTGCAAACCATTTCTTGCTATTTTCTAGCCTGTGAAGGAAAGATCTTGTCAAATAATTTCCGTTCTTTCCCTGGATAATCTGTGGGGATTCAGTGCAAAGTAAAAATGTGGGACCTTTTGTTAAAAAGTTATTAAGAGACCAGGTACAGTGGCTCACATCTGTAATCCTAGCACTTTGGTAGGCCTAGATGGGCAGATCACTTGAGGCCAGGAGTTCGAGACCAACCTGGCCAACATGTGACACCCATTTCTACTAAAAATACAAAAACTTAGCCAGGTGTGGTAGCACACACCTGTAGTCCCAGCTACACAGGAGGCTGAGGCATGAGAATCACTTGAACCTGGGAGGCGGAGGTGGTAGTGAGCTGAGATCATGCTACTGCACTCCAGCCTGGGCAAGAGAGTAAGAGTCCATCTCAAATAAAAAAAAAAAAAAAAGGAATTTCAAGATGGCAGCAGCACAGCATTAAACCAAGCACTGACCTTCTGAACATGTGGTTCTTTGTGACTGCACAAATCCCATACCCATGAAGCCAGCTCTGATTTTATCTTTCTTCCTTTCATGAGTTTCATGGGAGATTCTTACCTGATCTCAACAAACATGACTCTATGACATCTGTCAGATATTAAGTTTTCAGGTTATGTGTCCCTGATATCTTCTGATTTAGCTCAATCTTTCAATGTATATTTTGTCTTCTTTTCCTTCTCCTCCTCCTTTTAAAAAGACATTTTCTGTAGAAGCCAGCTTTGATTTCTGCTTTTATGGCCCTTTTCCTCTGTCATGACATCTGTTTATCTCAAAATGCTGGGCTGGTAGTAAGCTAAAAGGCTCATGTTGGAAAAGTGCAACTGATCGCAAAGAGTCAAAATTCATTGACAGTGGTTCTGCGTGGTGGGATCAGAGGCAGATGGAAGCATGGATGGGTGCATGTGCAGCATGGAAGGATGGGTGGGTGCCTGATGTGCTTTTCAAATAAACAGTGGAGTTCAGAGAGTCAGGTATAAAAACAGTGACAGAATGGGACTTGGTCTGCCTTTTTTCCAATTGACAAAGAAAATTCTGATGACATAAATACAAGAAGCTTTCAAGTATAAATACAAATATACTCGAAAGCTGACTAATATATGTTTCCTGTCATCGGTAGTAGGTTCCCCCAACATATTAGATGGGAATTCTTTTCATTATCAGAGCTTGAGAGGGAAGAAGAGCTGTCTTTGAATGATTGAACATACTCAGGTTAGCAAGTCTTCCTTCTTTTCTTTTTACTGCTTCCTTCACCCATTTTTTTTATAAAACAACCATGAAGACCAACTCCCATGGTGGAAGGAAGTCACAGTGAATGAGAATGGATGAATGGCAGTTCTCAGCCCTTTGCCCTGTGAATGGTGGGGTGGCAGTAAGGGGAGAGGTGGCAACAGCGCAGATGTGAGGGGTGGAGCAGTCTTGGATATTCCTGAGCATCCGCTGGCAGATGCTTGCCCATTCCCCTGAGGGCTTTGTCCCTGAGGTCCAGCTAGGACATCTTCGTGCTCCCCATCAAGCACTTTCTTTTCATCAATTAATAGATTGTGTTTTGGAATCAAATTTTACTTAGTTGCATAAATATGATGCAAAACCTTAACCACTGACTCCGCTGCCCTTTTCTTATCAATAGTTGAATATGTACCATGGCCAACCTTCCATTTCAGCTGCAGCTGTGGCGAACAGTCCCTGTGCACATTAATGCCACACCCCAGTTATTCCCAGTCTCTCAGCTTTCCTGGCTCAGAACTGTTTCCTAACCCACAAGAGCTTGCACAGCCTAAACTCCAGATAGTTGGGAAGTTTTGTGGGGGACAGAGAAGTTAGTGCTTCTGTGGGTTAACCTGTAGGGGATTGCAGTCTGCAGATATGTGCCCTAGATTCCTGTGCTTTCGGAGGCATAATTCTGAAATGCATCCAACAAGGGGCCCCAGTGGGACAACTAGCTCCTTAATACAGCCTTTCTTTTCCTCCTTCCCAATCTCACTTGTCTGGACTTTCACTCCTGTTTCCTGGGATGGATCATCTCCCAGATGAGCTGCATCGAGGCTCTGCTTTCACATTCTGCTTTCAGAAGAATTCAGACTCAGAGATGACCCTAAAATGAATAGGATGCAGTCTTGGCCAGGCTAGCATGCCTATTGCATGCCTTGGTTCAGCTGTGGCATTCCTTGGAGCAAAGGTCTTTAAACTGATAAGCAGAAGAGAAAATCAGAAAATTAGAGATCCTCTTTACATTGAAAAGTTTCCCTCATGTTTATGCCATCTCATTATGTATTGATCTATGCAGTCAACATTTCCAGAGGCCCCCGCTCTGTCAGGCACCATGCTGCAGGCTGGTACTAGAATGAAAGCATATAGTCTGTTAAAGAGAGACGATGCTAGAAATCTCCCCAGAGTGCGATGAAGATCCCGCGGAAGTGGTCAGCTGTGGGTCCACAGCAATTAGTTGTACAAGATGAGTGGGTGAGAGCCAGCGGGTCAGTTAGAAGAAGCACATTAGATGGGAGGATGCCCAGCAAAGGTGGGGAGGCACAGACAGCCCTGTCCTGGGAGAGAACTGCAAGCAGCTGGGGCCCAGTTGGAGGTTCACCTAGAATCAGGAGATGAAAGCATCTACCACATGTCCCGTGTGAAAGATGGCAAAAGTCAATGAAGCGACAAAGAGCATTTCTGAAACATCATGGACACAGAACAACAGCATTCCTGTGAAACTTGCACTTAGCAGACTCCCAGACGGCTGCCCCGAATCATGGGAGTTGAACACAAGACTTTTGACTCAGGATTCTAGGCTTTCAAAAAATATTCTGTACTAATTTTATTTCCATGTTTTAAGAATTCAATTATTTGTTTTAGTTAGAGCCTTAGGTGGATAAGGTATTAGTCACTATCATATTAAGTATGAAGCATTTATTCAGAGCAAATCTTAGCTTCCTTTTTTTCTTTAGAAGAAAGGGCTCCAGGAATGCCTGCAAGTCTTAAAGTAATATCAATCTAAAGCACCTTTACTGAAACTTGATTCATTGAGCCAGCGAAAGGTCCAGGCTGCAGATGATCTCCCATCCTGCCTCAGGCATCACTGTCTGACCTCCTGCCACTATCAGTGTGCATCTGTTTCCAAATGCACTTGCAGTCTTGGCCCCTTTCATTGCATTATTGATGTTTACAATGCCACAGTTTAATCTGTGAGGTCCAAGTTAGCAGAAATTTCTGCTCAAATCTTAGGTAAAGATGCTACTGGAAAGCCCTGTTTTAATTCATTGTTCTATACACAGACTTCTTCATTCTTGAATTTAAAGATGTGAAAAATCAGAGCAAATGTCTCTGTGTGCAGTACACACATCATAGGCAAGACCGGTCACAGTGTTCACTTCTGCATAATCCATAGCATTGTCCCTGCAGACGACTGCACCACCTTCTTCTTTGGCTCCAAGGAGCATGCTCACTGCCTGTTTGGCCTGGAATGGCCGGTAGAGAAGCGTAGAGTCTAGTCGTTTCCCTATTCAGATCTATGCTTAGGACTTTTTCAGTTCATTTACTGCTTTATCATGGATGCTTTCCTGTAGAAACAGTCACGTCCCAATAGTATACCACTGGCTGGGGATTCCCTTTGTGCTATGCAAGATTGCTTTCCTGTGATGGCTTCCAAATTTTAAACTCCCTTTCATTGAAAGGTGTATAGTAGAAAATTGGGACTAAGCTTTATAAAAATTCCAACTCTCACTGTTACACTTTTCTTTTTGATTTTCTTTTCTTTTTATTCTTAGGAAAGGGATTTATTTAGTGGGAGAGAGTAGAAGAATTATTTTGTGAAAAATGATTTATTTTGGAGATGAGATAAGTGACTCTGACCAGAGAAGTAGGAAAAGAATAGAACATTCATTTCCATCTGAATAGGAAATTTAGACTGACTTCACGAATGAGGATTTCATGAGAATAGAAAACTGATCTGTGACTTGGTGAAAAGTTGGTGCCGAAAGCTGGCTTTGTTCTGAGAGGGCATTTCAAAGAAACTCAAAGGAATGGTATCTGTGTTTTGACATCTGTTTTCTTTTTTCTTCTTTTCTTTGAGACAGAGTCTTACTCTGTCACCAGGCGTCAGGCTGGAGTGCAGTGGCGCGACCTCGGCTCACTACAACCTCCGCCTCCGGGGTTCAAGTAATTCTCCTGCCTCAGCCTCCCGAGTAGCTGGGACTACAGGCGTGCACCACCACACCCAGCTAATTTTTTTTTGTATTTTTAGTAGAGACGGGGTTTCACCACGTTGGCCAGTATGCACCTGCATACTCTATTTTGTCCTTTAACTTGAGCAGTGAACATTGAATAGTAATTATTGCAGAATTGAACTGGAATGGTCTTGTACTTTCTGCATGTTTGTTGGCCAATTGATGCTATGTGCATCGAGCCTCTTCAAAGAATACCAAGCAGAAGAACTGATTTTTGAACTTTCTTTAGAGAGCTCTCTATAGCTTCTGGTGTGTGAGGGAAGGTGGGGAGTGATTTGTTGTTACAGTACTTTCTGGGTCTCTTTTAAATGCTCCCCTGGCAGCAGCCTGGCAGCCATTTTGCTTTCATGTTTTTTGTTTATCTTTGTTTTTAACCTTTTAAAGACAACAGCTGGATTCTGCTTTTAGTAATTATCCTTGATTCCCTGTCCGGTTCTGAGCCATTCGGGTAGGTTTGGTTTATTTGAAAGGCATGTGGCATCGTACTTGTCCATAGGATTTAATTAAAAGTTTGGCATTTTGGAACTTGTTGTTAGTAACTGCTAGGAAATGGAGCCAGTGGGTATCGCCAAGGAGTTGGAAACCTTTTTCTACCCTTGCAGGCTCCTCACCTGCAGGCTGAGTGCTTTTCCCTCAATTCTCTGCTTTGGGAAAAGATCACAGACACACACTTTCCGTGAAATAAACTGCATTTGTTGATTTGTCATTTACATGAACACGTCCCCAGAAAGGCTTATTTCCTGAGTTATTGTAAGATTTTCTTTGAATTTCGTATTGTTAAATGATTTAATTTTACATACAATATTTTACATAGAAGTAATTTACTTCTAATGTGGTTCTCTAGACTGCCAAACCTGAATTTTATACTGATATAATTTGTCCCAAAAATATGTGCTCAGGTCACCAAGGGCATTCAGAGATGAATATCTTGTTTTTGTGTATGGGAAAAAGGGAATTGGGAGAGGAGGGGTAAAAAGAACACTTTCTCAAAACAAAAACAAACAAACCAGAATTTGCCCCAAAACCATGCAGAATGATTGGCTTATCTAGATTATGAATTGATAGGATGAGCTATATTATTACAACAGTTTAGAAATTAACCCACTTTGGATTCGATTCTTTACAGTCCCATTGCCCTGGCCTCATTTTCCACGACAGCTTTATTTAAGAAAATTATAGTGAAATGGAGACTTTTCTGTGAAATAAACCAGCGGTGAGAGATATCATAAAGACATTCTCTGAGAAGTCAACATTTTAAACATTTCTTTACAATCTTCCATTCTTATGCCAGATTACATGAACTGCTGAACTTCACACACATTGTAGGAATTTAATATGGAATAAGAAAACAGAAGCTACTGAAACCATCAAGATTTATTAACCTTCCTTTTCAGGTCTTAGATTTGAAATGTCCTTATTGAGATAGGACAGAATAAAATTACCCAGTGAATGAAGCATTTTAGAATTTACAAGAAAATTTATTTTAATCGGTTTTTTATCCTTTGTTGAGATAAGATAATTTTCAGGATACATCATTATGGCACACTGATTTATAATCTACAGATTAGAATATAACTGCAATTTGTGTTTAATTCTCTTGCTCACATTTTATATTAGGCATATTCCTTTGTATACTTACAGAGTTTTTCATAAACAGCTATTTAAAGCTCTTTATGTAATCAAAATAATATTTATAGACATTTAGAAAATGATTAATCTTAGGATTGTGACAAAGCAGAAAACCTTATTACATGAGTTTGCCAGCAACACCATCCCACCCCCCCCACCAAATAAAATCCAGTTTTGGTTAAGTTCCCTGAATGAGCATAGCGAAAATTAGTTTCTTTTGGAATGATCATACAATTGAAAGACTAATTTAAATTAGAAGGGCACATTGGGCTTGGCGGAGGGCATTGTGAAAAAGCAAAGCATAATTTTCCTCCAAACAAAGACAAGCTTGTTGGAGAGCATGCTTTATTGCCTGGAAATTCTATATATATGCAAAGTTGTTCATCATTTCACTGTTGGGTTTTGTGTGCTTGGTTTCTCCTTTTGTTTGGAAAAATCAAATGCTGAGAAAAGTAAGCATAGCCCTTCATGCTATAAGTACTGAGAAATCGACACCTGCCTGTTCTTTTGGCATGCGGTGTTCCCGTGCGGTGGGCGGCCTAGGGAGATTGGTCAGATTTGGGCTCCGTGTGGGTAAAATCAGCATCTATGCCTCACCAGAACCTGCCCAGAATTTCTGGAAAATGGCTTTCCTGTATCTTTTTCTGATCCCTCTCCCAGACAACCAGGAAGATACATGGGGCAAATTAGGCCACATCCTGAAGTCCACTCGGTGTTTTCTTTCTTTAACAGCTTTATTGAGATGTAATTCACATTGCATATAATTCACCCATTTATGTTGTATAATTCTGTAGCTTTTTCAGTATGTTGTGCAGCTGCCACCACAACCAGTTTTAGACCATTTTTTATTATTCCAAAAAGACACCCCACATCCCAGTTGCTATTCTCCTGAGACTCAGATTCAGGGCAATTAATTCAGTGAAATGAAGGTGATCATTCTCTAGGATGCTGGAGTGTTTTTGTTATTTATTTATTTATTTTAGAGGCAGGGACTCACTCTGTCACCCAGGCCAGAGTGCAGTGGTGTGATCATGGTTTACTGCGGCCTCGACCTCCCAGGCTCAGGCAATCCTCCTGCCTCATCCTCCTGAGTGGCCAGGACTACAGGCTCACACTAGCATACCTGACTAATTTTTTTTTTAAATTTTTTTGTAGAGACAGAGTCTTGCTTTGTTGCCCAGGCTAGTATCAAACTCCTGGCCTCAAGGGTCCTCTCTCCTCAGCCTCCCAAAGTTCTGGGATTACAGGCCTGAGCCACCACACCCAGATGCTAGAATGCTTTTGGATGGGAGTTTTCATCTTATTTTATTTTATGGAGCAAACATCAGCCAGAGAGTTCTCATCTTTGGAATTGCCTTTTTCACTTCATGTCGTGGCTTCATGGCACAGCAACTACATTTAACACTCATCACATGTACTGTACTTTATAGTTTGCAAAGCACTTTTGCGCAAGCTCCAGATGACAGGCCTGGCTGGCAGTGGAACGAGGTTGGGAGTGTGAAGTTCCCTGGTGACCGGTCTGGAGGAGGAGGGACCATGTTATTTGGCAACATCACTGGGGCAGGGTGCAGGCTGCAGCCTGAGCCAGCAGTATGGGGACTCTGGGGTGGCAACAGCAGGAGAGTCAGTGACCAAAGTGGATCCGAGTTAAAAAGAGGCATGTGGGACCAGAGTTCTGTACAGGAGGTTGGGGGATTTGAAAGTCAAACATCCAGCTGGAAGACTCGCAAAGCAGAAGCTAAAGCTCTGGAAGGGAGGTGGAGATCGTGGTAGACATCCAGACCTACATGAGATGCAGGCTGGAGGAGAGAGAGGCTGGAGTGGGGACAGAAGAGTCGAGAAGGTGGCTGCTGAATCCTGTTCCCTGTAAAAGAACGCTGCCTGCTCGCAGGGCACCCCGCCTCCCACTCAGCCTGGCCAGACTGCCTTCTCCTTACTCTATTTGAGTAGCTCAGGGGCTTGCTTTTTTTGTCCCCCACCATTTTCCCCTAATACCTTTCCTCTGACCCACCTCACTCTGTGGACCCACTGGGACAAGCTCCTCCAGGCAGCATTCTCCCTCAGATGCGAATCCCTGACACCCATGGGTGAGGCGAAGAGGCATTGGGCAGCCGTCCAGCTCCTTGGGATGTGGACTGGCTGGACCTGCTCACTTGCACCTGGAGGAGGGTACAGAGGACAAACAAGATTGTTATTTATTCAGAGGGCCTGATGTGTAGGGAGGTTCAGGTGAGATTCCCATGGGTCCTGCGTTCAGGTCCAGAGTCCCTCACCTGGCTGTCCTCCCCATGGGCCGCCATAAATCTGTCCTAAAAGGTGTCATTTTCAGCTTCTGGCAGTGTTGTGGAAGGGAGGAGAGTCCTTTTGGTCCAGATAAGCACCACGTGTTTAGGTGAGAAAGTGGCTGGCAATGTTGTCTCTCCCTGCAGAACGTCTAAGGAAGTTTTAATAAGGCACTCCTCCACTCCCTCAAGTTTTCTTTCCTCCAGATTATCTTTGTTTTTCCCAAATTTAAATATACCTCACTGTATTCAATACATGTCACTTAAAAGCTATGTATATATTGATGTGGGCAAAATGCAGTTTTATTTTTAAAACACCAAGCATTTTATTTAAATCTGCAATAAAATCAAGAATATCTGTATGTTACAAGTACTGAAAAACACACATTCAAGTTTTATACTTTGGGTTTTCACAAGCATGGCACACCTGTATCACATTGTTTAGAGTTTGTGTTGGCTGGTAAAAAGGTTGGTTGGTAGAAGGGTGGTTTCTCTTCTTCTATTACTGTAGAGCTAATTCATAGGAAAGCCCAATGTAGCTATTTTCTGATGGGAAAATTGGCGTTTGGAGTTGGGTTTCTAGACTGCAGCAGACATCTGTTTTAGTGTGTGATCAAAGATTAATCCACATAGAAAAGTGAGACTCTTGGCTTGTGTTAACATTAGAGGTTGGATATATGGTGTTCTTGGGCCTCAGGGAAGTCCACTAAGTTTCCCCTCCAGGGAAAACAAGGAAGCCAGAATGTGCTTCCTAGAAAACCTTATTACAGAAGCTGTGAGGCTCATCCCTGAGGGTAGTGACCAATGATCAAAATGGCAGTGCCAGAAGAGGCCAACAAATTCAGAGTTGACTCATGACAGCATCGAGGCCAGGAGGATCCCTTGTTCTGCTGGTTGGCTCCTGCAGAAGAGGTTTAGCAACAGTGAAAGAACAAAAAGTCAGACAGCTGAGATCATCAAGGCTCTGGGTCAGCTGTAAGGGGTGGGTAGTAATTCAGGCTAGAACTAGAGGTATGCGGGACAAGAGAGATCCTGTGTGTAGGCATGGCAAGACAAGGCAGGCTATGGAACACACTTCGGGCTGAGCTCCATCCCAGCAAGGGAACAGACATGCTCATCAAAGAAAAGGACCAAGCACGTGGATTAGGTGGATTAGGGAACACTGTGGCCTTGTTCCCCTGAGCTGCAGCCCTTCCTTCTACTCCTGGACTCCTTCTCCCCCCATGCCAGCTAACTGGACACATGGGCACCCAGAGGGCAGCTCTAGACCTTCCCTGATGATAAGGACAGAGTTCCCCACTCCTAGGAGGATTGTCACTTGAGAGACAGAGGCAGCTGAACCTGCAGAATGGTGGACAACAGAGCCTGGAATTGGGTTGAGGAAGACAGGCGGACAGAATAAATGCAATAAGAGCAATCATTTAAAGCTGCAACTCTGACTCCTTTCCATTTTGGATAATTTTTAGGTTTTCATTGCTGTTATTGTTGTTTAGAGGCCAGCTCTTGCTCTGTCACCCAGTGTGGAGTGCAGTGGTGTATCATAGCTTACCCTAACTTCCAACTCCTGGGTTCAAGGGATCCTCCATGCCTGAGGATCTAGGACTACAGGTATGTACTACCACACTTGGCTAGTTTTTTTTATTTTTTTAGAGACAGGGTCTTGCCATGTGGCCCAGACAGGTCTCAAACTCCTGGTGTCAAGCAATCCCCCCACCTCAGCCTCCTGAAGTGTTGAGGGATTATAGGCATGAGCCACCGTGCCTGGCCAAATTTTAGTTTTGATATAATTTAAATGTATGTAGGAAAGTTGCAGGAGAAACACAGAGAACTTACCTAGAGTTTTTCCCAAATTCTGCCAGTTTGCTTACATTTGCCCCATTAGCACCAAGCTCCCTTTCTCTTCTATTGTTTTCTGAATGATTTGAGACGTTGTACTCTTTTGCCCCTACATACTTGAGAGCGTGTTTCCTTACAGCAAGGACATTTTCTTATATAACCATAGACAGTTATAAAAATCAGCAAAGCTGGTTCCTTTGAACAGCAATAATACTCAAACACCATCCATAATGTTCTATGATTTCTGTTCTATTATTTTTAAACTGTCAAAGATTGAAGTTTTCATTTAAAATGTAATTAAGGTTCTTTTTTTCTTCCCATGATGTTGAGAGAGAAAACAGATACATTAATTTTTTTTTTTCAAATATATTACATGGGAACTTTCGCCAAGTTTGCAGAAATACAATTGATAGTGGAGTTACAACATAATGACACCAGTTAGATAAAGAGAGATCAAAGGAATTTTCTGAGTGATATGCTTTATAGCTGTTTACCTTGGAATTAAGGATTGACAGTGCGATCTCATTTTTGAGAATAAAACCGAAATCATACATCAGCCCCACATGGGGTTCTTAAAACTAAATATTCACGAATGAGTGTATTTTGTCACTAATTCCAAGAGCACAGACTGAGTACTCTATTCCTCTGTACTTCCTTTTAAAATACAAAATTGATTCATATTCCTAGATTTTGATGAATTAAATTTAGGCTTTGTTTGTATTGGCGTCAAGTGATGGTCGTGTTTCTTCTGTCCCTTCTCTTAAAGCAAGAAGCTTATTCATAAAGAACATCACAGAGAGATTTGACCATGTACATCATATGATTTCAAATGGCCTCTTTCATCCTATCTCCAAATCACTAGCATTATGTTTGTAGGTCTTCATGCATTAGGCTGATTTTTCTTCCAAGCATTTAGTTTTTTTGAGTGAAAATGTGCTCTTCGTCAGAGTCACTCTGAGAAGCAATGATGAAGTAGAGGAAATGGGAACTAATATTTATTGTGTGCCTGGGTTGTGAGGAGCTGTACTTGAGTAATCTCATTCAGTCCTTCCATCAACCATGATGGGTGCCATGGTAATATTTCTGCTTTATTATTGAGGAATCTGCACCTTAGAGTGGTTGAGGAATTCAATCAGTAATTCATTCACTCAAAAGCTATTCCCTGAGAGCTTCTTCCTATGTCCCAGGCAAGTGTTCTGGGGTCTGGTATGCACTGACAGGAAACAGATGCCATCCTGCCCTCCCTTAGTCTGTGGTTGACAGAGGAGAAAAGCACTGAGCCACTCCACACTCAGATGCAGAGCATAATGACATGTTACCTGGGCATGCCAACTGCAGAGACGTGATGCTGAGAAAGAGAATAACTGGGGGACTCATGTGGACAGGGGGTCGGGGAAGGCCACTCTGAGGAGGTAATGTGTAAGCTCAAGTGAGGAGAAATTGGCAAGGCCAAGTGGTGGAAGTACAGTCTAGGCAGCAGGAGGCTTCAGGAGGGAAGTGTCGTGTGTTGAAGGATCTGAAAGAGGGCAGGGTGGCTGGAAAGGAATGAATGGGGTGGAGTGTGGGAGCTGAGGCTGGAGCAAAGGCAGAGCCCAGGTTGTGTAAGGGTTCACAAGTCTTGTTAACACCAGTGGAGATTTGTAGAGCTGGGATTGGAGCCCATGTCTGCCTGGATCTTTATTTTTTATTTATTTATTTTTTTGAGAAAGGGTCTCACCCTCTTGCCCAGGCTGGAGTGCAGCAGCATGACCTCGGCTCACTGCAACCTCGACCTGGGCTCAAGTGATCCTCCCACCTCAACCTCCCAAGTAGCTGGGACTGCGGGCATGCCCCACCACAGCCAGTTAACTTTTGTATTTTTTGTAGAGTTGGGCTTTCACCATGTTGCCCAGGCTGGTCTTGATGCCTGGATCTTTACATGTATATCCTCCCAACACCCTCAGCCTTGCCCTCTCTCATGCCCCACCGCCCCAAACATGTGGCACCCTAATATTCTCTTCCACACTATTTTCCAGAGTAGCTAAAGCACCACTTTCATTATTGACACCTCCTAACCTTCATGCTGGGAGAAGTAGAGCCTAATCTGTTATTTGATGATATAGAGAAAGTATGGGCCTGGGTGAGACCCATAAGAACACACCCTACAGAGAAAACAGAGTTGAGATTATCTAGAGTGGAGGGATGATAGAAACCAGGATCCACTCAAATGACTCAAGGGGTGCAAAATTCCACTGTAAACAGAGGCTTCCAAAACCACACGCAGCTGTATTACGGTGATTCCTACTACATATATGCAGTAAGTATATATTGGCATAGATTGGCAAGGATGTTTTCAGGTTGTTCATGGGAACTTGGAGCAGCAATAATAGAAAAAAATGATCATGCAGGGGAATGAAGATAGTCATTGCAAACAACATGTGTGGGCAGAAAAGCTGGCGCAGTTTGGAAGGAATTGAAGTAGAAAGTCTCTAAAGATGAAGAACGCCTGAAGCTAAGAAGTAGCATGCTCTGGGCCAGTGAGTATAGAAAACAGACGGAAGTCACTGTCCTTCTATAGTTTACATTTTAGTGACCAATGTGCATGGATATGGCAAAAGCGTAGAGACCCCATGGATACTGTATGCCCCTGAAAGTTCCAGAGTAGGTAGGCTCAGACTTCATATATAAGGTAAGTTATATATGAATGCTTCCAGAGAAAGTTGGTTAGAAAAGAAACTGAGAAATGCATAGTGCCTGTGCCCCAGTGGCTTCACGTTGTAAGGGACAAAGTCAGAAAGGCTGCCTCTGCAGTGAGAAGCGCAGGTGTCTCTCTGAGCCGGCCGTCTTCCTGCCCCCTGAATCTCTACTCAGTCCCCTCTACCCGGCCTGCCGCCCTTGGAGCGGTGTACCGCAGAGTGAGATAGCAAAACCAAGAAGATGGCAGTCTGCTCAAAAGGGTCAACAGTCATGCGCTATTACGTTCTGTGAAATGATCCTTTATTTTAGGTTTTTAAATGATCAGTGCATCCTAATTCTGATTAATATGCAAGCACTTTTTTTGAAATTTCCATGTTTCTGTGACTTCTATTACTGACAATATTGTTAATTTTTGTAAGAGGTGGGTTTCATGGGTTTTAATTTAGAATAATGAAAGATAATATTAATCTCCCTTTGAAGACTAACATGGTTGAATAAAATAATGTCAGTCAACTGTTTCTCTGTGAACAAGGAGGCAATGGCTATGTTTTTCACTGTTCTTTGCCCATTTATATGTTCGCTGCACTGTAGTAGGTTTGGACTCTGTGAGAGAGGTGAGGATTTACTGTGCAATAACATTGCCAGAACAAATTGTTTTATGACTTTCAATTAAGTAGCATTGACCTACTGTGTGTGTCTTGCTCTCAACTTGAGTTTCCCTATGAGGAGCTTATGGTTAATTACTGAAACATACAAAGTGTGCACTAACTAAAATTACACTCATATCAGTGAGCCCCTGAAGTCTCTGAACCTTTTAGTCATATTAAAGGCACAGATGGGTTGAGTGTGCTTCAGCAAGACATCAGGGGCTTTAATATTGTTAGCCATAAGCAGTTGCAGATCATTTCACGCCTGCTTTCAGGAATGAAGTGTCTTTATATTTCTCTACCCCATACACCACTTCCCTCTCTTTTTCCTCCCTCTTTCCCCAATTTCCAGTCCCTTTGAGGGGCCATATCTAGGCCTGCCCTCCCCTTCAGCACCTAATACTTTCATTGTTTTCCCATCAAAACCATCCTCCATGGAGCAGGCAGGACGATCTTTTAAAAACATCCATCTATTCTTGTCACTTCTCTACTTAGAATGCTTCCTGTCACATGAGGATAATGGTTAACATTCTCACCATGACCTGCAAGGCCCTCCCTGTGCTGGCCCCTGGGTGCTGAGGCCTCACCACCCTCCCGCCTTCCCCAGTTCCCCTCTCCTGTATTCTCCACCTGCTGTCCTTCCTCGTCCCTTAACACCTGACCTGTTCCCTTTCTCCTTTCTTGCTGCCCTGTCCCCCAAGCCTCCTCAGCCTCAGATTCAATGTCATTTCCCTGACTCCCAAATCTGAATTTGCTCTCCTCCCCCGACCCGACCATGTTTTCAATGCATCCTATTCTTTTTTTTTTCCTTTCCAGCATCTAGCATCGTTGTGCAGATCCAGGTATTTGTACTGTCGTGTGTGGGTAGCTGTCCTCACTAGCTTGCCAGGCCTGGGAGGGGTCCACCATGGCTCCTTTGTCGCCCCCTAGCAGGCCTGCCGTCAGTATTTGTTGACTGGCTAAATGGGTGTGGATTTATTCTGCTGTCACTGCAGGATTAATCTGACTGCCCTGTAGAACTGAGACTTGGCTAAACAATTATTCTTCACGGGTAACAATTCTGCTTTCACTTGAGAGTACTTGAGACTCCCTACACGTATGGGTCAGAACCTTGAGCCATTATAGCCAGGAGGAAAGAGCATCTATAACAAGGGGGCTTTGTCCACAATTTTATCTGCTGGCTTGTAGCATCATCCCAGTTGGGCATGAGTCGGGGCTCTTCAGTGATTCAGGTTTGGAAAGCATCTTCTATTAGAGCTATGGCTTTGATTCTTGCGCTTCAGACCACCGTTCTCATGGTTGGCCGTGAGTTAAAAATGGTCGTAAATTGGCAAGAGAATTTTGCTTCCATTTAGAAATGTCTATAATAGGGCCAAAGGATGTAATTAGGCATGACTGAAGGGGCTTCAAAGTTCTTTGTGCCGTATGATAAGAATGCTATAATCTTGGAACAAAGTAACAGAGTAACTTCGCTTAAGAGGTCAACTCAGTCCAGCCAGTGATCTGTTGTGAGAAAGACAGTGCATGTAGCTTTAAACAGGTAAACAGAAAGCTTCTGCCTGCAGGCTTCCGTTTATCACTGCTTTGCTTTTTGCCTTCTTGTCTATCATTCACGAGTTTAAGAATTCTGTAGTTCTCTTGGATTTTGGAGCAATGTGTCATGCCCATTTTCATGTCATCTACAGGTTATGAAAGAACTCTGTGCAAGAAATAGAAAAAAAGGGTCTAAACGTTATGTCACTATTCTAAGCTATTCTATTGTTTAATCATGAAGCTTTCAGAGAAAGTACAGACGACCTGTTCTTTGTCATGACATTTTTATGATCTCAGCTTTAGTATGTTGGAAGAACCTAGTGGAACGTAATGAATGGGACCTTATGCTGAGACATATCCCCACATCCCCAGAACAGTTCTGTGTTATTCTTTCCCAACCCTGGACACTGCCTCTCCTTATTCAGTCCCTATTCTGAGCACACACTCACCCCCAGGTGTTTGCAGCAACGCCTGTCAATTATCCCTGTGGCTTCCTGTTTTTAATGCTTTTCTGGTGCTGATTATCCCAGCCAAGTGGTTTCAGACATATCCCCAGGGAGTTACTGATGCTTTCGCTACAGCCTGATGATTGCCCAGGGGGAGGGGGAAAACCAGGGGACAGTTGTGGGAAGCGGTGTGCCCAAAGCTCAGGCAGCCTCCAGGTGGAAATGTGGTGGCCGCTGGGTGCCAGCAGTCGCAAGCCACGCTGACTTCCCTGGTGGAGGCTGCTCCTTGACAGTGCGCAGCAGCTTGGAGAACACCCAGAAAAGGCCTCACGGAGTGCCAGGAAGGCTCTGACCTCCATGGTAGGGAGTCCTGCCCTGCCAGGACCCTGTCTTTTCTTGTCAGATGGCTCAGCTTGGTTCAAGCTGCTAACCTTCCTTTTTCCTCTTCGCCTTGCTTTGTAAACTGAGTCGCCTCTCAGAAAGTGACATGCCTATATGATGTCTCCTCCTTCAGCAGATGCCACCCAACTTTTGTATGTCAGCTCCTGGGCTACCCCAGGCAGAAGCAGCCCCAGGCCAGGATTCAAGGCTTGTGCAGCAGAGCTGGGTTTACCCCCACCACTCCCTCTCCAGTTTGGTGATTGTTCTGCAAGCCTTCCAGCCAGAATTCCTCAGTGGCCTTGCTGGAGACAATTAATTGGCTGTGAGATGGACCAGGTTTCCACCTTTCAAAGACTGTCATCTGTTTCATTGTAGAAAATACTAATATAGTCTGTATACTAATATCATATTAGTCAATATACTAATACATTTGCAACTCAATCTAGGGACAAGCATCAGGCCTCACTGGCCTTAGGACTTCTCTCCCTTCCCATCCCTTCTTCCTGCCTTCTCTCTTCCCTCTATTCTGAGCTATAGGCACTTACTTTGCTCTAAAAACTGGCCAATTGTAATTGACAGGTTAAATTTTTTTTAAGGATTATCTTAGTAACAAACAGCTCATCGAGCAGAAAGTCTTTGCTTATGTTCATTGGGTTATTTCTGGGCTTTCTCTCCTGTGCTCTTCCTTTCTCCATCACTTTGAAACTTGTTGCTTTCACCTTGAATTATTTTACCCTGTGGGTAAAAAATAGTATATTATAAAAATTATTTAAGAAAGTCTATTATTTAAATTCTTATTTTTCCACAGCTCCACTTAGCAGAAGATCAATCGGTGTGTTTTGGGTCATTGTGTGCCTATCAGCAGCCTCAGTGATGTGAAGCTGTAATGTAGAAAACATTCTTTCTCAAAGCTGAAAACTATTTGATTGGAAAATGTCATCAAATATAGTGGGGGTCACTTCATCCTTGGTTTATTGTTGTAATTACCATTACTATTATTATTACTACTATCCACAACCAGTTACTAAATGCCTGATATGTGCAGGGAACTGTTATAGATTTTATTTCTCATCCTCATAATTGTCCTGAAAGATGGTGCTGTTATCCCAGTTTCCTTACCCAGGAGACTGAGGTAAGTAACTTACCCACGCTCACACAGGTAGCATGTGGTGGAGTTGGAATTGAGACCTCAGTCTTGTGTGATTTCAATGTCTGCACACTTTCCATAACATCAGAGGTTCTTGGCTTTTTCCACTGACGCTTCGAAAGCAGAGGAAATCAATACATAATGCCTGGGGTCTATACCCTTTGTAGCTAGAAGTAGCCAGCAGCCAGATCAGAATTTCTTTGAAGTCTCATGCTTTAATCTTTAAAATTTATGCAAATTTAGCTTTCTACTCCATAATATAAAAGTATAAAAATAATCCTTTAAACTACTTGACATAGAATAAAATTTGAGCTCCAGGAAGAGCTCCTGTTTATTCTTCTCACATCCCTTTCTGCTTTGCTGGGTCCCACACCGGGTGTCTGCACCCCGCCGTTGTGAAGGTCAGCACTGCACTATGATGCATCTCAGTTAAATTCTTAGTGCCAATATTCTTGATAAACCTTTCTGTTAAGGTGCAAACTGTCACTTGGCCAACGTTCAACCATAATAGTCATCTTAACAGAGGGTAGAGTCCCTAACACTTCAAGACAAATCCTAAATTGGTCTTTGTTGATTCTTCATGGAGATCTTTGAGTGGCATCTGTCTGGCTGGAAATTTGGAGATGATTTAATCTTGTGGTTTGTAAATTTTTATTTTTTAGGAGCATAAGTCATTTTTCAAGTGAAAGAGTTCTTGGAGCTCTAATTTATAAAATGCAAAAGTAAAGACACTCTAGTGACCATTGAGGCTGAAGGCCATGCTTGCAGGGTGTGCCCTCGCCTGGGGGTACTCCAGGGGCCCCAGATTCTGCAGAATGGATCTAATTCAAAGCACTCATTTTACTGATGGGGAGACTGAAGCCAGAGAGCTTGAGGGACTTGTCTGCAATGACCCAGCTGATTAGCAGTAAGGAGCCAAGCTTGCCAACTCCCTCTAAAACCCTTGAAAGTCCTTGAGGTTTTCTTGTCATATGAAGAGCTGATTTCCTAACTGCCCTAACTACTGGGAAGGAGTGTGCATGAGTCCTCCTGCTCCGGGCCTCCTGCATGGATTAGCATCATGGCAGGATGGCCTCATTGTCAGGAGTGAGACTGGCATCCTGGGCCTCAGAGACAGAAGTCAGTCCAGACTGGTGACCTGCTGCACAAGCCGCCCCACCCCTCTAAAGGGCCTTGTAGAAGCTTCTCTGCACATGAGCAGGATGCTCTGTAACAAAAGCCGAAGCCCTCCCAAGTGTTGCTTGAGGCATGCATCCTCAAGGCCGCCGTGCAGGATTTTGGAGTTAACAGAAGAGCTCACCATTCCCTTCTCCCCATCAAAGCTCTGATTCAGTGTTGTACTCTGTTCTTCACCTGACTGTTGATTTACATCTGCTAACTCTATCACTTTAGGACTTGCGCCAAAGACATAGCTCTTTCCCAAGTGCATATGGCAATTTGAAAAATGACTGAGTGAGGTCATTAACGTTGTTAAGGTGTTAGAGTGTGCTGGGATCCAGGGAAAGGGTTTATGGGGGAAGTGCACCAGGGCCCCAGAGAGGACATTGTCCAAGAGCTCAGCCAGGCCACGACACACCCCCGCAGCCACAGTGTGGAGGGTGTGGAGGGGCCACATAAAGACCTGCTGGGCCACCTCTGACCCACTGCTGACCCCAGGTTTAAGCTGACCTGTGCTGACTTACATGTGTGGTCCTTATTAAGCAAGGCCTTGGCAATCCCCTTCAGTTTCATTTTGATTTTCAGAGAACATGAAGTGACTATTAAACTTCTATAAAGATATGAATTGCTCCACAATCTAGCATTACTGATATGGTCATCTCTCTTTTATATTTTTCAATTAATCAGCTAAACACCAATAAGCCCTGCTAGAAGACTGCCCAGTATCTAACTCCCAAAATCCCTCTACCTCAGGAGGATTTTATAGTGGAAGGGAATTACCCCACCTCTGCATGGAATAATCTAAGAGAGAGGACTATCTGCTCATGCCACCGTGGGCATGATCCTTGCTGCCAGGTGCCATGCACGCTCTGTGATTTTGCTGCAGGCCAGCCCCACTAGGCCAACCCCTGGCCAGACAGACACAGTGGGTGATCCCATGGCCTCAGTGTTTGCTCAGCCAAGAGTGCTTCAGGCTTGGGCTCCCAAAGTTCTACCCTTGGCCCTCATCTGTTTCAGGCCACATAGACATAGTGCCATCTGGTTTAGCAGTTGTCACTGTGAAAACCTAGAATCCTTATTCCATGTTCCTTTCCATGTCCTCTAGACAGTTTCTCCATTGCACCCCATAAACACAAGTAGTATTTGTATACCACTTTGAGGGCCATAAACTCTACAGCTTCCCTGTTGAAGGTGGCTCAAGGTAATCTTCCAGCCCTGCTTATTCATTGAAGAAGCCAGATCTTCCAATTGTATATGTTTAATCTTTACTGTTCCCTTTGTCTATTGTTGTCTAACCAAACACACCAAATCTAGCGTCATGAAACAACCACCATCCTCTTACATGTATGGATTCCCTGAGGAATCTGAAAAGGGCCCAAAGGGATGGTTTGTCCCTGCCCCACACTATCTTGGCCTCAGCTGGGAAGACTTGAATGGCTGGAGTTGGTCTGAGCACCTGAGAGCTGGAATCATTTGGAGGCTTCAGAGGCTGGCCTCAGTTGCACTGTGGAACAGAGCACTTCTGTGTGACCTCCCTGTGCAGGTCACCTTCTCACTGCATGGCAGATGGCTTCTGAGAGGCAGCACCCCAGGAGAGAGCATTTAGAGAACAAGTGCTCCTGGAGACTGAGGTGAAGCTGCACGGCTTCCGACCTAGTCTGGGAAGTCACTCAGCATCACATCCACTGCATGCTATTGCTTACAACAGAATCACGTAAGTCAGCCCAAGTTCAAAAGGAGGGGAATTAGATGCTTGGTTTTGGTGAAGGAAAGAGAGTGTCACATTTCAGGAAAGCATGTGGAATGAGAGATAGTGTTGTTCATCTTTAGAAAATGCAGACTGTGTCAGTCCACTGTCTGGCCACAACAGTTCACAACCCCTCCCACATCCAAAATGCACTCTGTCCTTTCTTGAGACTCCTAGATTTTTTCCTGTTACGGCATCAACTCAAAGTCCAGGATCCCATCAGCTCAATCAAATCTAGATGTGGATGAGGCACCTCAAATGCTGTTTCTCAGGTTCACTTACCTGACGATGTTTCTTCTCAATCTGAGATCTGTGAATGAAAGAGACAAGTTACATGTCCCCCACAGCCAGCAAACAATGGGTACAGGGAATAGGGAAACTGCGCCAGACATTCTCACTTAACAAGAGGGGAAGGTTGGAATGTGTGGCACATAAGTCACCAGTCCATAGCAATTCTGAAGTCCAGCTGGGCAAATGGGATCAGGTCCTTGATTAAGGTCCAATTCTACTTCCTGGGAGTTGTTTTCTGTGGCTCCTGGTTTTTCTGCCATTTTTTTTTTTTAGATAGAGTCCCCCTCTGTTGTACAGGCTGGGGTGTAGTGGCGTGATCTCCTCACTGCAACCTCTGCCTCCCAGGTTCAAGCAATTCTCCTGCCTCAGCCTCCCAAGTAGCTGGGATTACAAGTGCCCACCACCACACCTGGCTCACTTTTGTATTTTTAGTAGAGATGGGGTTTTATCATGTTGGCCAGGCTGGTCTCGAACTCCTGACCTCAGGTAATCCACCCACCTCACCCTCCCAAAGTGCTGGGGTTACAGGTGTGAGCCACCACGCCCAGTCCTCACTCTCCTTTAAACTGTCGTCAAATCTTCACCAGCCCTATCAGGCTTCCTTCCAAAGTTAATGCTGCACATCTTAGGTTTTGTTGTACCACCACCTTACCTTCAGGTGTCAAATTCTGCTTCCGTTATCTACTGCTGTGTAGCAAACCACACCAAACTTAACAGCATTTCTCAACCATCACTTTATCATGCTCACAGATTTCTATGGGTCAGGAATTTGAGCAGGATGCTGTGGGAATAGCTTGTCTTTGCTCCATTATACCTGGAGCCTCATCGGGGAATACTTGAATGACAAAAGTGACTTGAGTGGCTGGAGGTGACTTGGCTGGCTGGGAGCTAGAATTATCTAGAGGCTTCTTCACTCACGTGTTGGCTCCTGGGTTGGAATGACTCCAAGGCTGGAGTCAGCTGGGAGGGTTGACCAGAGTACTCATAGATAAGCTCTTATTTTCCCTAACTCCTTGGGCTTTGATTTTTTGTAAGTTTTTTTGTTTTATTTGTTTGCTTGATGTCTTACTGGTAGAACCCCTTCTTCTATTTCATTTGAAATCTATTAGATAATTCAATAATACATGTAAAATAAAGAAGAATATTAACTCTTCTGGAGTCCCATGGAATAGAAGTCAAAAGTTCTAAAGAATGAATAGTGAAAACTAAGTCTCTCCTCTGATTGACCCTCAGCCATCCAGATCTCTTTTTCAGAGACAATCCTTGTACTATTTTCTTGTAGATAGTGTACACATTTACAGATCTTTATGTATATTCACACACACACATCTGTTCTTTTATTCTCACAAAATGGTATATACGTCATGCTGTAGTTTCCTTTTTAAATTTAAAAGCAATAGATCATTCCATATCTGTATGTGAGTAGTGCTGTGTCATTCTTTGTCATGGTTATATACTATTCCAACAGCATCTGTTTATCAAGAAATAACACATCATCATCTCAGAAAGTAACCCAGTGTCCTCTACTAATGGGTAATTTGGGTAATTTCCTGTTTTGTTGTTGTTTGGTTTACTATTACATACAGGCACATGTGTTTGCATATGTATTCAGGTATTTTAGAAAACTACATCTGCCCTCTGAGGGGGGATCCTAGATCAGACAAAGGAAATCGTTTTTTTTTTTTTTTTTGAGACAAAGTTTTGCTCAGTTCCCCAGTCTGGAGTACAATGGCAGGATCTTGGCTCAGTGATTCTCCCACTTCAGCCTCTGGAGTAGCTGAGATTACAGGCACCTGCCATCATGTCCAGCTAATTTTTATATTTTTAATAGCGAGGGGGTTTCACCATATTGGCCAGGCTGGTCTTGAACTCCTGACATCAGGTGATCCACCTGCCTCAGCCTTCCAAAGTGCTGGGATTACAGGCGTGAGCCACCACCTCCTGCCGGAAATATGCATTTTAAAATTTGATAGAACTAGTCACTAGCCACTAAATATGAAGGAAGAGAGGGAGGGAGGGAGGGAGGAAAGGAGAGAGAGAAAGAAAGAGAGTGAGAGAAAGGAAGAAAGGAAGAAGGAAGGAAGGAAGGAAAGAGAGAAGAGCATGAGAAAGAAAGAAGAAAAGAAAGAAAAAAAGAAAGAGAGAAAATTACATAGATATTTCCAAATTGCCTGCCACTCAGGATGTATCATTTTACACTCCCATAAGCAATATATGAGAGCCTGTTTTCTTCATTCTCATCAATAGTATATTAGCAAACTTTTTAAAACTTTGCCAATTCTGACAGGTAAAAAATTATATTGCATTGTAGTTTTAATGTGCCTTTCTGTTATGAGTGAGGTTCTGCCTCTTTTCATATGGTATTTTCTTTTATGAACTCTTTTTTAAACTTGTGCTTGGAAGATGACATACTGCCCAAAGATCAAGCAATATGCAAATAATTTAGAAATCCCAATTTTCTGATGCAAGTTTTATTCTAGTTAGCTGTTTTTATCCTAATTAATATGGGGCATTCTGCAGGGTGCTGCGTAAGAATCAATCTCCCAGCTTTATTGAATGTTTATTAAAAAGTGCCCCATCGATTTTAAGGATTGACTTTTAATTTGCAAGTATAAATATTTCAACACTGACTCGGTAGTCTCCACTATACCAAAAGCTGTTATGCTGAAACCCATGTTGTTTTATTAAATGAATTATTTTTAAAATTCAATTCAGTGATAACATCAATGAGACAATTAGAAAGTTTGACCATCAACTGGATATTATGGATAAATTACATTTTTTAGCTGCGCTAATGGTATTGTGGTTTTATTTGGGGAAAAAGGAGTCTTTAGAAATTCCTGCTGAAATAATTATGGATTAAGTGATATGATATCTGGCCAGACACAATGGGTAAAGCCTGTAATCCCAGACCTTTGGGAGGCCAAGGTGTGTGGATCACTTGGAGTTCAGAATTTCCAGACCTCCTAGGCAAGATGGTGAAACCCTGTTTCTGACACACACATATACACACACACACACACACACTCAGTAGCCAGGCATGTCGGCATGTGCCTGTGGTCCCAGTTACTCTGGAGGCTAAGGCTGGAGAATTGCTTGAACCGGGGAGGTAGAGGTTGCAGTGAGCTGAGATTGCTCAACTGCACTCCAGCCTAGGCAACACAGTGAGACCCTGTCTCAAAAAAAAAAAAAAAAAAAAATGGTATCTGAGATTTGCTTCACAATAATTCTAGAAGAGGTAAATGGATGAATGTGTAAATGAAATAACACTGGTCATGAGTTAATAATTACTGAAGTTGAATGTGAAGTTGGATTATGTGCAAAGCATAGTTACCTGTGTTGAAGAAAATAGACACTTTGCAAGTGCCCAGGACCTTGTTTGCTTGTTCTCTGCAGGAAGTCCGTCCTGAGATACTGTACACAGTCAATGCTCAGTATACACAAGTCCTGAAATCCAGCCCACACACTCCTGCCCACAGGGCTGCTCTATTCTCTGTTCCCACTAGTGGTGACCCTGATGATGTACCCTACAAGACTGCAACAGAGCAGGTGCTATGGGGCTTGAAGGAAGGTGAAGTCCCATTCATTCAGGATCAGGAAGGTGCTTCTGGGTAGCTCACGGGGATTTACATTAAGGTGCCTGAGACAAAGAACATCCATCACACCCAAGACAGCATTTCTAAGCAAAGTGAAATGGCCCCTTTATCAGGAATTATTTCTTTTAGGAACCTGTTCGGGAGTTGCTAATGGTAAGAGGAATCACTCAAAAGGCTATCAGGGATCACGAAACCTTACAAGATAACCAGTGCTCATCCGCTCTCTGGGCGTGTTTATTTAGAGTCCAGAATAATATGATGCCCAGAAATGTGCTGCCTAATGAATGCTCTCTCATAAAGAAGAAGGATGGTATCATAAGAAAGAAGAGAATCAGAATTAGAAAATTATCAAAGGAAATATCAGGAATGCAGGGTGATATACTGGTCCTCTGGTTATGTGTGAGTGATCACTTAGCTCAGAGGCTGAGAAAATCAGGGTTTTAACGTTTGCATGCAGGTGTTGGTATAGTTGCCTCAGAATGAGAAGAAAAGATTTTTAGAAAAGCTAGTTTCATCTTGACTAGAAGAAGGCTCTTTTGAGAAAGCATCAATGTCACATTACAAACGCCATTCAAATCTACCAAATGGGCCAGATGGTTGCCCCAGTACTGCATGCCGCCAGCTGCCCATTGCTACAGATGAAGTCTTTTCTGCTGACGTTTCTGCAACCCACAAGCACACTATGGAGTGTTGATTCTTTTGATGCTATTTAACATGTATGTGTCATCGTAATTATAAACCATAAATATACATGACACCACGTGATAAATAAAATTGCCCAGCTTCCATTCTGAAAGGGGAGGAGACTGTATTTATTACCTGAGAAGAGAGGGCGGCTAATATTCATTCTACATTCTTTGTAAATGTCACTCCTCTTGAGTTGGATGCTCTAGATGGCCTCATTCTCCCCAGGCCTTATCCCTCCCAAACAGCACAGACTCCTGGGGCTAATACCTTATGCTAAGTGCCAGGTTTTAGAGCAAGCCTGGACCAAAAGTCAGGCAGATGCAATTCAGGGGAATCCAAATAGTTCTAAATTAAGCCAAACTATTTTATTTGACACATACCAAAAGTTCTTTGGAGGTCACATAAACAAGCAGGTGTACGATGTAAAAGGAAGTAGGTAAATGGAAGTGAATCAGATTCTTTCAAAAAAGACATTTTTCTCAATATGCACTTCTTTTTGCTTTGAAAGAAGCTGATTCAGTGCCATTCACCTATTAAGTAGGCAGCACATTTATTTGTATCTGCATCTATAAAGCCCGAGTGCCTTTTCCCTCTACAAAAAGCTGAGCTTGTGTTTGTGGGGTTGGGGAGGGGTACAGGGGGTGCTAAAAATTCCACACAATTCAGACAGCCACAAATATATAAATGAACTGGCAGAGATAGAACCCCTGCCCCCGGGCACACTCAGTCTTATTCAGGAAAACCTGTTTAGAGCACAACGTCTTTATTTCAGCCCAGAGACCCCAGCGAATGCATTCCATGGCTCTATAAATACAAGACTCAGATGCTTCCTGACACCCAGTATTTCTGCTTTTTAACATGTAAATAAATGAATGCTAAAAGCAAGTAAATATCTGAGTGTTGAGTTTACAATCTTGTCTTTTCAGAAATATCGACAGTATATGGCAGGACTTCTGGCTCCTCCTTATGGTGTTATGGAAACGGGCTCTAACAATGACAGTAAGTGGAAAATGTGAACATTCTGTATCTAAAAATTTGTCGTGTGGTGTGTGTTTTTATGTGACAAAAAATATGTCCTACACCAGTTTGTCGGAGTAAGTCTGAAGACTCATTTGGGGATAAACAAACCTGCCAGCTCACAATGGAGATATTTTTAAAGAAATGGTCAATGTAGCATTATTCTGCAGTCTTAGCTGGTAGGGAGAGGTACGCTCTGCTGCCAGCCGGAACTTCAGCGTTTGGGAAAGAATGCTTTCCCAAAATATCTATCTGCATCTTATAGTGAAATCCAGTGTTGTTTCTGTGCCCTTTTAAAGAAGGGATCCACAAACTGTATTTGTCTCGGTCCCATCTGGATACCTGAGAGCCCCACCTCTTGTTTTTTTTGAGTCTCTCGATCAAGGGGAGAAGTGGGGTGAGTCATTTATTTAATCTTCTAAATCATGGCCTCTTCCAATTTCAGGCCTTTGTGGATTTTAGATGTTCTTACCACACACACACACCAAGTGACTATGGAAGGTGACATACAGGTTAATTTGTTTAACTGCCATCATCATTTCACTAGGTGTATGTGTATAGAAACTGTGTGTTGTACACATTAAATGTTTTTAATTTAAAACACCCAGGCCTTTTATGAGAGACCAGTCTCTGGCTGGCCAGCAAAGAAAGGATTTTTTTCTCTGTGGTACTCTTCTCTAGTGGGTCCCCACTAGACTCAAAGAAACCCGTGTGTCCCCTGAGTCTTTTGATCTGTTCATGCGTGTTGGAAATACGGTTTGCATTTGTTTACCGCTGCATCTATGAGTCTCCTTATGAAGCTCTTGTGTGTGTAAATGTAACAAGATTCCAGGTCCTGGAGTCTTTGGAGCTATAGGGCTTCAGACAGCAGACCCAGTGATGGAGCAGGCAGGGCCTGCATCTTCAGAGCCACAGCCAGTCACCCTTCACATCCGCTTCCTGGATCCTGGAATTCCCACCCCCCTCACTGACTCATCACTCACTGCAAGAGATCTTTCTCCCTGCCGGACCGTGATCCTAAGTGAACAACCTCACTCTCCTCCCCTCATTTCACAGTTTCTGCGCAGCCTCTACCCCGTCTCTCCGTTTGCCTTCTACTTTCCTGCAGAGGAGGAGGGTGGGAGGGACAGGGTCGTCCTTCCTTTCCGTTCTTGTTCTTGATTTCTTTCCCTCCTGGCTGAGCTAGGGATGGCTGGCTAATTAAAGCACCTGAGTTGCAGTCCCAGCAGGGCTGTCTCCCAGCACTTAGTCTCTCTGTGCCTCGGTTTCCTCAGAAGGTTGTAAAGATCCAATCAATCAAAATATGTCAAGTGTTTAAAAGGGTGCCAAGCACGTAGAAAGCTCCCAAATGGCATTGGCTATTATTTCCTCACCCCAGTCACTCTTCAACTCCTCGAAGTCTGGCTTTGCCCCATGCTTCTTGAAAAACACCACTCTAAAGTTACCAGTGACCAGCCAATAACGAAACCTGTTCGTTCCCATTGTCCACGACCAGACTCCATTCCGCCTTGGCTGTGGGAGCTGCTGTGGTATCCTGGCTCCCTCCTCTCTCTCTGTCCACTCCCATTTTGGTCTCTTCCATAGGCACTTCTTCCCTTCCCCTTCCTGAAGAGTTGAGCCATGGCTTCTTTCCCTTTCCTCCTCCGTACTTACTTTCCCTCTTCCATGGCAGTGCTTTGCAGCAGCTGAACGAACACCTTCCAAACCAACACCCCTGCTTCATCCTCCCAGGGGAATCCTAACTTTCCTGGTGACCTTGGGTTCTCTTTCTACCTGGATGTCCTGCTGGCCCCTCAAGTTGGAAATGTTGATAAGGGAACAGATTTGGGAACAGATTCTGATTCCTGAGAAACCAGCCCCTCCAGAGAGGCCCATTTCCAACAACTCCGCTGTTCTCTTGTGCCTGGCTCCAAACCTCAGCCACTTTGGACTCCTCCTTTCTCTCACCACTACCCCCGGAGGCCAGAGGCTCACCCGGGCTGGCCCCTTCCTTTGTGTGTTCACAGTCTTCCTGCTGGTTCCTTCTGCAGCCACCTGGCCTCAGGCTTCATCTCTTTGGATTTATGACTCAACTGGCTGTGAACCTTCACTACCTCACCCTTGGTCTAGCCTAGACCTGATTTCCCCAAGACATTTTTTAACTTTTATTATGAAAAATTTCAAACATACAGAAAGTGGAGAGAATGGTACAGTTAACAGCCTTATTTTCATCACTTTCATTTAACTGATATCAGTATTTTAGTACTTCAGTATATTTCTTAGTAGTAAATTAATATGCATTTTAATATTATTTTGCCATATTTTCTTCTAATCACAATCACGTATACATGTCACACCAAATACATTACCAGGCAGTCTTGAAAATAAAGACTTTTTTATGTATAACCAGAGCACCACCATCATACCTAATAACTGGTATGATTTTCCTTAATCACATCCACCACCCAACCCATATTCAAATATTCCCAACCGAATGTCTTTATTGCTGATTGCTCAAACTGGACTTTAGTCAAGGACCATGCCATTGCATCTGGTGTTTATTTCCTAAACACCTTTTAATGTTGGACGGTCTCCTTCCCTCCTTTCTCCTGATCATATCCGTCTGCTGCCTTAAGCCTTTCAATGATCATCCATTGCCTGCCACGGAACATGAAATTCCAAGACTGTTAAAATGTTTTAGTCCAACTGTCATGTTCCTGTGTGGCTTCAAATAACCTTTTCAGTATCATTTCTCTACAGATACCTAATTTCCAGCTACTCATATGTGGTGATTTGTGCAACTGTGTATTTATCTTATTGAACCTGCTAGAAAGTAAGCTCCTGTGACCGTCAACCCTACTTCTTTCAGATGGATGGTGGATAGGTGGATAGATGGATGGATGATTCAGGATGAGCTTCAGAGTGCCAACTTGAGGCCATGCTTTCCCTTTCTGACAGACCTGGGAAGATGGCGAGCCTGTTCATACTCTCTGTTTCAGAGAATAGCTCTCCTCTGTCTCTTTCCTGCCTGAGTTTTTATGTCTTGTGCGGTCCCAGGTGTGGGTCAAAGCTTTAATCAGGGAATGTTTCCAAAGTCTCTTTCATCCTCACTCCTCCTGCATTCTGTACTACTGCCTACTTGGATGGGCACTCAGGTTTTTTGTTTTTGTTTTGTTTTGTTTTCTGAGTCAGGGTGTCACTCTGTCACCCAGCCTAGAGTTCAGTGGCATGATCTTTGCCCACTACAGCCTTAACCTCCTGGGTTCAGGTGGTCCTCCCACCTCAGCCTCCCAAGTAGCTACAGGCATGCACGACAATGCCCGGCTAATGTTTTTGTAGAGATAGTTTTTGTCATGTTGGCTGGGCTGCTCTCAAACCCCTGGGATCAAGAGATCCACCCACTTCAGGCTCCCAAAGTGCTGGGACTACAGGCATGAGCCACTGCTCCTAGCCAGCACTCAGGTCTTTTCATGCTGATATTGTAAATCCTGTGTAGCCCCTTGTGTAAAAACCAAATGTCCTATTTATTCAGAATTTTGATTTGCTGTATTTTTTTGGTTGCAAACCATCTCATTCTACTCCACTAGTGTGAGGATAGGTGCCAGCCACCCATAAAAACGACCTGTGCTTCTGTCTCCTCTAGATAAGGTCACTTGTGCCTGCCAAACTGGAGGCATTAAGCTTTGCTGGGGCAGTGAACCTCCCAGTATGGTATAGCCACCCTTACCACGTCAGTCAGGGGAGGAGCCTGAAGGAGGTGAAAAGGAACAGGACTGCCTGTAGTAGATACTCATGCAATGTTTGTAATCAATGACAAATGAGGGAGTGGATGAGTCATTAGCTCTCTAGCTAAGAAAACTGAGATACCCCTGGAAACAGCCTCTGCCATGCTCAGACTTGACTTGGAGAGAGCCGGAGTTTGCTTTGCTCACGATGGAAGTTGTTTTCCGAGGTCTTTCATGTGCTACTTGCCCCAGCTTCAAATCACTGGAGCCAAGTGGGGTGGTTTGCAAAGTAAAATCATAGCAGGCGAAGCTTAGGAGTTGATGTGCCTGTCTAAAATTTCGAGTCTTCTAGTGCCTAAATCAGTGAAATTAGTTGCTTTCATAGTGAAAATGAATCAGTGATGGGTTTTTACCTCTGTGAAAATAAAGCATATGGTAGAAGCAAAATAAGCCTGGGTTTTGCTATCTGGGCACGTGGCCCCGCTCCTGATTCATTGATTTATTTAAGCAGCGTTATGTCAATTTTTATATTTCTACATAGCATTATGTAAGTTTTCATGGAAATGCAAATTGAAAACGCTGAAATTTTACTTGGTTTGGTTCAACAAAATTTTAAGTCCATTTTACTGGTTGATTATACAACTCACGCCCTCTCTCTGTCTCTTTTTCCTCCTTTAGGGATTCCTGACAAGGAGAACGTGAGTAGCTGCTCTCTGTATCTTCTAAAAATTGTTATAAGGTGAAAAATAATCATGGTAACCCTGTCAGCAAAGAGAGCTCTCAATCCACATTCAACAGAGCAATAAATATTTTTTTTCTAATCTCATTCTGGCATCTTTGGCACGTCACTTTGAAATAGCAAGGGGAGAAGGTTGATTGCTCTGACATGGTCATCACATGTCCCTGATTTTAACTGGTCTGAAGAAAGGTTATTTTAGGGGCAAATGCTACAGTTGCTAAGTGTTTTTTTTTTTTCTTTTTCCCACGATGCATACATGGCAGTCAAACAAATCGTTAGCCTAATCGCATGCAGAAAACTAGTTGTTTCTCCTTAGTAGGAATACAAACTATGAAATTCAGGGTCAGTTGATGAATTTGTCTGATTACATCCAAGTACACTAGTGTCAACATTCCTCTTTGGAAACTGAAAATAATATAATTGCTGTAATTGTTTCTATAAAACTGTATTCCTTCTGCAAAAGAGTAGAAAGTTTAGGACAAAGATTTCACCAATAAATAGCAAACATTCCAAGAGTGGTCATGGTTTAGCGACATACCTCTGCATACAAATACTAATATTATTAATTATATTAACTAGCATCTAAATGTACACAACAACATGGAAGGGTGAATGATAGGAATGTGCAGTGCTTGATCTGAAGCAGTGCGTGGTTGGCTCTCAAGATATGTCACTTTATAATTGTGTCCCTTGATTGCTGTACCCAAGTGGCAATGTTACAGAATTGTCACCCTTGTCTTTCTCTGCCTTCAGTCCCGTGTCTGTGGGAAGATATACTCTCTGAATTCGGTTTAGATGATTTCCGTATCCTTTCTCAGATATCAGGCTCTGGCTTTCTTTGGCTCTTCCTCTTTTGATAGTGTTGGTTTTAAAAGGACTTGTTGGGAATTCTAGCTCACTGCTATATCACTACAAACTTCGGGGGAGGGGGGGTTGTTTTTCAGTTCTTGTTTTTTTTGAGATGGAGTCTGGCTCTGCCACCCAAGCTGGAGTGCAGTGGTGCAATCTCAGCTCACTGCAACCTCTGCCTCCTGGGTTCAAGTGATTCTCCTGCCTCAGCCTCCCAAATCGCTGGGATTACAGGCATGCACCACCACACCCAGCCAATTTTGTATTTTTAGTAGAGATGAGGTTTCTCCATGTTGGCCAGGCCGGTCTTGAACTCCTCACCTCAAGTAATTCATCCGCCTTGGCCTCCCAAAGTGCTGGGATTATAGGTGTGAGCCACCACGCCTGGCCAAACTTGAGCTTAAGACCTAGCAATGCCACTTCAAATGTCACACCAAAATTTACTTTGTTTGGTCCAGCAAAGGATTTCAGTTCCTCACTGCGTGGCCTTGCCCGAGCTACCTGATTTGTCTAGACATCCTCATCTCCTCTTTAAAATGCGGATGTTACCTTAAAAGGAAGTTATGAATATTGAATGAGGAGAAAGCGCAGACAAGTAGAGTAGGCAGGCTTAGTAAACGTTGGGACTATTATTATGGTTAGTATTTTCTCTAGTCTTGTATCATCTTCTAGCTACTCTTCACCTCTGAAAAATATCCTATCCTTTAATAAAGTAACTGTCCTTTTGCCTTTTATGGCTGTCCCTTCTTCAGTGAACTTTGCCATTGATATTTAGTCATAAAAAATACCTTTATATGCTGAGTCAAGCTCTAGATAATCAGGCTTATAAAGATTCTAAAGCAACAAACTGATTTTGCCACCATTTTGGATATGGATGTCCCAAATTATCCATCCTACAACACATAATATACAAATGATTTGCCAAATAAAGGAGATAAAAAGGCCTTGTACTTGCTCATCAAGGGACTGTCAGTGATGTGGGGAGCTCACACAGATTGTCCAAGCCCTGGGAGGGCTGAAATGTTCTAGGCTTCGAAAGGAAGCACTGTCGCTCTTGGGCACCTGGTGACCTTTAGGTGGGCCCCCCTGCAGTGGTACAACAGGCACAGGGCTCTAAGCAGGAGGCCTAACAGCTGTCATCGTGTAGCTCACTTGGTGGCAAAATAGGCATTTAAAGTTTGCAGAACAATGAGCTTGTCAGATACAATGAACTGTTAACATGTTGCTCTGAAAGATCTGGGGAACAGGCCACGTCTCCCTAGTACTAGTGGTAGTACGTGCTCGTTTGTATTTGTGTAGGCTATTCCAGGTCACGTTCTCTAGCAAACAGAGAATTCTCTATTAGCACAAAGAGTAGATATATCCTCACCATGTGTTATTAGGAAAGTTCTCCAGTGCCATCAGTCAAAGTACAGCCAATGAGATGAAAGGCATTCACGAGCAGAGTCGAAGCTCTAGAAAGATAAAAAGGAACCTAAGAGCCTTAAAGTGGTGTTAACGGAAAATGTTTCCTTTGTAGGAGACAAGTTGTGTTACGATGGTTTCTTTTATCCTTTACTTTCTTTAACTACATGCTGGGCAATAGTATAGTCCCCTTATGTTTCAAAACAACGATAAAAGCATTTAGACCATTGTTTCAGTGTCCAAACAGATTCTTTGTGGAGAAAAATACATTCTCCTTTCCAGCTTCTCCTCATCATTTTGTTAATCACCATGTTTAACTTTTCATCAAATATGTAGACATCAACACGTGCTGTTTGTGGCTGCTTTGCCAGCTACTTTTTATACGCAGACTCAGCCTTACCTTGCACAAAAAGAAATACCTTTTCATAAATTGCACCTTTTTAGGAACAGATGGACTGGCAGCTACTTGCTGGATTATTTTATCCACTATTATTATAATTGGTAGAGATATCATTTAATGTTAGATGACGCAGGACCCTGGAACCTATAGGGTATCGAGAAAAATGTTAGGAAAACAACCACGCAGACTGGACACATAGTGAGACTCTGTCTCCACACACACACACACACACACACACACACACACACACACACAGACACTAGCTGATGTTGCACACCTGTACTCCCAGCCACTCAGGAGGCTGAGGTGAGAGGATCACTTGGCCTGGGAGGTTGAAGCTACAGCAAGCCATAACCACATTACTACACTCCATCCTGGGTGACAGAGTAAGACCCTATCTCCAAAAAGAAAAAGGAAGAAAGAGAGGGAGAGAGAGAGAGAGAGAGAAGAAAAAAAAAAAGAGAAAAGAAAAACAACCAAGGAGCCAACAAAGCAAGTGGATTATTTTGACCAAAGATAATCCCATAAGGCTGTATAAACCCTTTCAACTTTAGCTTTTGAAGACCAACTGAATTCAGACAGTTTTCTATGGAACACGGTTTTTTAAACCCTGCTTTATAACATGATTGATACTGCCCCAGAGCCTATGAAGACACCTTACCCAGGGTCACTGGTGTGTCCCTGGCAGCTGTATCCCTCTGCTCTAGGGTGCCAGTGGCCTCACCAGTGCTATTACCACTCTGAAACTTATGTGTAACTGGCCAGGGTACAAAACTCTAGTGGGAGGGCGAAACCACAAAATGCTGAAGCTTTGAAAATCTTGATCCAGCTTGTCCTGATTTTGAAGGACACATGGCATTGCTTATCGCCCAAATGAAGATTAGATTAGCAGTGCAGGCCCAGTCCTGTGAGCTGTGTAGTGTGTACATACTGCTTTCATTAGCTGGCCTATTAGAAAGTGTAGCCCCCAAGCCAGGACTTACTTTGCCCCACCTCCTAGAAAACACTGAGACTTCTTGTCGAAGGTGCCAAGGACAACTTCAGCTCTCCAGTCTCTGAAGAAATGTTTGTTTTTGTGCTTGTGAGTTGTGCATTTTATGGGGCAGAGTGTCCTTGCTGAATTTCTTTCTGCTTTTTGTTCCTTCTGTTTTTCAACTCTTACAAAAGCTAGCCATGCCATCTCTCTTTCTAGCTTCTGCAGTGGTAAAAACTCATCGCATTTTTAGGATGACATGTAGTTGTCATCCATCTAAATGGTAAATAGGAAATGTAGCTAATACTCTAGAACTCTGATCCTTCTGTTGTCAGTTAGGCCATGTGTTAGTTGCACCTGAATGCTCTCGACATTGTTCCTAGGACCTGCTTGCCGTGAGTTTGTTGATGAAAGGAGATGTATTGGGTGGTGGTTCATTGGGGTGTTTTGAGGTTGTGGTTCATTGCTATATTTTAAAATCATTTTTATAATACTATGAATTACATTTGGTAATTGTTTTAATGTTCTATGTTTTGTTTCTTTACAATTTTTTAAATCTCTCTTATGAAATAGAACTTTTTAATGCTGCCATGCTGACGATTTTCTAGGGTTGCAGCTGAGATACGCTGGACAGCCCTGCTTTGAATATGTTTCCTCCATCTTTTCAGTAATCAGAATTTGATTTGAGCAATATATTTAAGAGAACCTGTATAATGTTCGATGGTTAAATAATAATAACAGAAGAAATGAGTTTCTCTTTGGCCAACAGCCTCTTGCTCTCACTTTAAAACATTGCACGGCCTTGAGATGCGGCTCAGAATCATTCCACTGTCAGCAGGGAACGAGGAGTGTGACGTCATGATATTAGTAATGTAGGCGCTGCTGCTTTCAAGTTGGGGAAGAGTATATTGCTGTCTTCAGAAATATTTTCTCCTGCTCTGAAGGCAGTCATCTTCATCACCAGTTACTTTGGGCTGCTAGCACATTATCTCAATTAACTGTGAGAATTAAATAGATAGTATCATGTATGCTTGATGTGTTTGAATTTGCATTGTTCTCTTTTTGAAAAACAGAACAAATTATTTGTAAAATATGTCTTCTGGTTAGGAAAGAAAGTTGTAGTGTTCTCAGACTGGATAAACTAATCTAGTGTTGACATGTAATTTAGGGTTTAGATTCTTTTCTACCAACAATTCTGTGTCAGGCAGGCTCCCTGAGTCCACAGATTTTAAATATTCTATAGTCACCCTCTTTACCTTTAGATGACATTACATTGAAGATACTTGACAGATAAATGCACATATATATATAATATATAGACACATGCATACATATTTATACATGTATAAATTATATATATATATATATATATATATATATATATAACAATTTCCATTCTTTAAAAATTTCAGAAAAGAAAATGGTCAAATCACCTTATGGTCCAGAATTGTTCAGAATTCCTATTGCCAGTTTTTATAAATGTCTAAATGCTTTTTATTTTAATTTAGTTTTCTTTTCTATTTTCCTTCAAAGAATGATTCAGAAATATCCATGGAATATACCACTTCTTGCTTGAAAACCTTTAATTCAATGAACATTTATTGATCCATCTCAGGCCCTCATAGTGGACTATGAAAATATGGCACTGCGGCCGGGCAGACAGAAGCGCACGTGAACGATAAGAACAGTGAAGCATTGTGGGTACTCGTGTGGTCAGGGTAGTGTGGCCTTAGGATGGGGATTGAGGAGCTCTCTGGGTTTCAGTTAAACTTCCAGCTTTGCCAGTTTCTAACATGTGAACATGAACAAGTTACTTAACTGCCTTACTCATTTGTCTCCTCATCTACAGAAGAAGAATAACAGTAGTGTCTTGCCCCCAGAAGTGTTCAAGAGGATAAATGAGATAATGTATGCCAAGGACTTAGCCAGTGCTGGCCTCTGGGATCTGCTCTGTGGAGACACATAGTGGGACTGTGAAGTTGTCATTAGGAAGAAGGGAAGGGGTTCAAAGGGGCACCCTAGAGGAGGCAATGCCAGGTGGATACTTGATGGAAGGTGGGTGCTACCCAGGTGGAAGGGAGACCATATGCCAGGGTGAGAACATTGCATAAACAAAGGAAAAGAGTACCCGAATCTTCTCTTTTGAGGCTCATTTCAGCAGGTTGAAATAAAAAACTTTAATTATTTTGGGCACTCTTCTTTCTAAGGATCCCTTTCAAAGTTATAAAAACCTGGCTTCCAAGCCACGGGCATTTCAGTGTCCCAATAAAACACCTTTCTCACCCCTCCCCAAAGAGCTTGATCTCTTTTGAGTCTGGAGCGGGAGTTAGCTTGAGTTTCCCCCTATTTGTACTTCTCAAAATCATGCCTTCTTTTTTGAAATGACAGAACTGGATTGCGTTTGGAGGCTATTGTTCACTCTGACCTCCAGCTCCTTTTCCGTTATAATTGCCCAGTCAATACGCCCTCATTTCTGTTGTTCTCTTTGTTTTCCCCCTCTTTTGAATGAATTACTTTGCAAAGCTTTCTATTGAATTTTGCCCTCTTTTTCCTTTTCTGTTTGTTAAGGTAATTTTAAATTTCAAACTAGTTCTCCTAACTGCCAGCTACCCCCACTCAATTGGGTATCGTTGTTAAATTTGATAAGAATGTTTTTGATTTGATTCCATATTCAAGGCATTAATAAGCATGTTAAATTTAGCAGTTAGCAGCATTCAGCCCAGTACCTAAGCCTGTGGAATTCAATTTGTTTGTGCTAATTTATTTGCATACATGATTTATGATTACCCCATCCAGACAGAAAAGAAACTTGGGAAAATATACCATGAAAATTCCGGGTAAAACAAGAGCTAAGTCATTAAATTTACTTCTGTCATGCTTTTCACTCAACTGTAGTTTGAGGGAAAAGAAAGACAATAATTTTCTTTCTTTCTCCAAAGGCATTAGTATGATGGGGTTCAATACTCATTCATTGTTACAATCCATGTCCCCGGAAGCGCATGTTTGTCAGTTTCCATCCCTGACACTTAGTAGCCAGTGACAAGTCACTCACTTCTAGGAGCTTCAGTTTCCTCACTGGTAAAATGGTGATCTGACCTACCACAATAAAAGGGTTAGTAAAATCAAGCCAGGAAGGGGTGGGGGGTGGAGGGCACGTGGGAGGGGATTCCAAAACTCAACACTGCTCTCAAATAGAAAACATTCTATTCAGCTTACATGGAGTATAATTCTAGACAGGATCACACCCTGTTTCTACAGTTTCAGTCCCAGGATATTTTTCTGTCTTGAGGGGGCTCTCTGAGGCAGGCCTGTGTGTCCTGGGTTAAGTGGAGATTGGGCCTAGAAAGCATTAGAGAGGTCCTCTTGCATCCTGTTAGCACTTGGTTCAATTCTCAGTTCTGGGAAGACTTCATGACAACAAATGGAAAGTCACTCATCTAACTGTCCTTATAACTTGGCTCAGACAGGAGAATCAGAAATTCCCAAGTCACACCAAGTGCTCCTCCGGTGCTGTAATTCGATAGTCCAAACCCAAACAAAGTGAGGAAGCCACACCCAAACCTTCCTCCAAAGCTAACCACAAAGATGAACCAGAATAGAGAGTGAAAGCAGGAACACACAGATAAGCTGGAAAAGGCAGCTGGCTTGTTTGGGGCAGAACGGAGAGTCATGGATGTTATCACAGCAGCCCACCCAGGACCTGCTAGTTTTAGGGTATGTGAGATTTTAAAATCTTACATTTAACTCCTTTTATAAGTGTCAAAGCATTGCAGTGTACAGCTGCCTAGTAAAAGGATTTGTAACCTAGATGCATAAATGGTCTGTCATTCAATAACAGCCTCTTAAATGACTGAAACAGGTAATGCTTCCCCTTCCCCTTCCCGGCCCTCCTTGCACCACCCCACCCACCTACCCCCAGCTTTATATTTTGTGTGTGTTCTCTTCCTTTTTCTCAATTTGGTGTCTGGCATATTCAGAAAAACACGTGGGCTCCCTCTGGTGGTCATTCCCATGTTTGTGCATGTCTAACCTTGGAATTTTACTTACATGGCCCAAGATGTTTGGATGAAAAGTGGAAATATTAGTAGTAAATGTTATTTTTGTTTGTAAGATTCCTATTACTTTGGAACCATCAAAATAACCAGTTCATTCACTCATTCATCTGTTCATATGTACACATATGTAGGCTTCCATTCTCACATAGTGTTGATATTTGACTTTGCTAAATGCAGCACAGTCTGGTCTGCAAGTCCGTATGGAAAGTTGAGTTCCAGTCTTGTAAATTAAACAAATTTTCTCAAGGAATTTGCTCATTTCTCAAGGAATGAGCAGTTTCTATGGAATGCATACTGTATATTGGACCACACATGGTGAGAAATCATTTGTTGCTCACCGTTTTTAAAAATGTATGAACAAGGTTTTTAATAGTTACAGTGTCATATTGTTTCTTTTTCTTGTTTAAATTATATTCCCATTCTAGTTTCTCCATAGAATTTCATTCTATTGTAACATATTGTCTTCCAGGCCAGATGACTTTATCATCCAGGTTCAGCTACAGTAACAAAGACTCAAACACAGCAGCATCTTAAATAGAAGATTATTTTTCACTCATGTTAACTGTCCAAATATGAGCTACCCAGGGTTAATATGGTAGTTTCATGTTAGCATATGTTTGTGATTGAAAGTCTCTTATGCATCACCCTCATAGTGAACATATATTAAAAATATGTACTTACATTTAAATATTAGTATTTTCAAATGCATTGTGACCATAGGTCCTTGTTATAATTTTTCTTCTAGATTGAGTTATGACAATAAGTAGTTATATACAATTATCAAAACAAAATAAATATTTTATAAATTTCTGTATAAAATTATTAAACATTAAAGTAAATTACTATTACAAATGCATCACTGGTGACTTGGCAAGTGTTTTAAAAAGTGAATTATTTTAAAAAGTCAATTCATGTACCTATAGGAAATAGCTGTTTGCCATCCGTTTCATTCCTCTTCTTGGTTTTTATGTGTGTGAGCACTAGGAAAACTCATTCACAAAAATAGGAAGGTGAGGAGGGAATTAGTTTTAAATATCAGTGTTACTGAATTCTTTGAGTCCTGGGAAACCTGTGTGTACTTCATGGAAAGCTGGATGACAGTGGAGTGGCGGTGGAGGGGTGGGAAGTGTTGCACTCTAGATGGATTTTGGAAACAGAGTCCATAGGATTTTCTGAAGGATTAAATGTGACATAAGAGAGAAGGCACCCAAGGGTGACTCCAGGGTTTTTGTCCTGAACACATGGAAGGATGCAACTGCCATCACCTGAGGGAGGGAGGGATTAGGGTACAGTGGGACTGGACACCTGGTTTGAAGGTCCCTGGACTGGGCAGTATCCAAGAATGAAGTGTGATTAGACTTTTGCACTGTACCTGGGTCCAGTCATAGCTAATAATGATAAACGTTAGGTTAGAGAGTGGTAATGAGATAGATGGTGGGGATTTGTTCTCAGGAGGTTGTGCCCGGGGCGTGAATGAAATTAAAATGTGTCTGAAAGAAATGAAATAATGAGACACAAATCAGCATGAATTTTATCAGGTTTGTTTTGGCCCCCTATTATATGTTGTAGATTTAAGATCATTTATATTTATAAGTTAACTCTGTATATGATTTCAGGTGTTACCTTATAAATTAATGAAAGATTGGTTTATGTAAAATTGCAAGTAAAAACAGTAAGTGAACCAGGCTAACAAAGCATTATTTAATAGGCGTCCTCAGGGACCTAATTTAATGAACAGGTAGAGGGATGTTATTTGTAAATTAGCCCACAAATTATTTCTATATGAAGCAATGACTTTGAATGACTATGGCCTGCTTGAAACAATTTATTCTCTTAATTAGTTCAATCATTCTTTTCACAGTTTTTTACACTGCTTAATGGGTTAATAACCCCCCTTTTTCCTTGGATAAATTAATTTTTCTAGCCTAGTCACAAATTTCTAATTAATAAAGTTTGAAGGAGTGAGGCAATTTTGTGATAGTAGGAAAAATGACTATATTTTATTTAATCTTTTTCTTTCTTTTTTTTTTTTTTTTGAGACAGAGTCTTGCTTTGTCACACAGGCTGGAGTACAGTGGTGTGATCTTGGCTCACTGCTACCTCCGCCTCCTGGGTTCAAGCCATTCTCCTGCCTCAGACTCCTGAGTACCTGGGATTACAGGTGCCTATCACCATGGCCGGCTAATTGTATTTTTTAGTAGAGACAGAGTTTCACCATGTTGGCCAGGCTGGTCTCGAACTCTTGACCTCAGGTGATCCACCCGCCTTAGCCTCTCAAAGTGTTGGGATTACAGGCGTGAACCACCTCACCCGGCCCTATTTAATCCATTTTATATTGACTAATATTTATTAAGTTTCTACTATGTGCCACGTAGGCTCTGGAGATACAAAGTCCAAAAAGTCCAATACAATGAATTATTGACTTCAAAGGGCAAACCACCTAATGGGGGAGAGAGATAACAGATAATTATTTCAGAATATGGTGCTGAGAGAGATTGGAGTTAAGTACCAAAATACCAAAATACACACTGTAAGAGGCTTGTCACCTGAACTGGAAGGATTTCTGAGACAACCATGTTTCATTTCATCTGTTACGGTTGCAGTAAAAAAAAAGTTTCATTATTCACCCCCACCCCAACATTTTTCCTCTTCACAAGGCTACAGAGTTATTAGGTTACTATATAACTCCAGACTTCTAAGTCACAGGTGGCAGAAACCTAGATCAAGCCACGTCAAAGGCAAATAAGAGGCCAGGGGTGGTAGCTCATGCCTGTAATCCCAGCACTTTGGGAGGCTGAGGCAAGAGGATCACTTGAGCCCAGGAGTTCGAGACCATTCAGGGCAACGTGGTGAGACCCTGTCACCACAAAAAATACAAAAACTAACCGTGTGTGGTGGCATGCACCTGTAGTCCCAGCTACTCAGGGGACTGTGGTGGTAGGATGGGTTGAGCCTGAGGGGCAGAGGCTGCAGTGAGTCAAGATCTCACCACCACACTCCAGCCTGGGTGACAGAGCCAGACAGACCCTGTCTCAAAAAAAACAACAGGAGAGGAACTTGGGGTGAGGGGAGTCACAGTGTGGAGCTGGCCTTGGGCTGATGAGAGCTGAGGGCTCTACCTCTTATTGCTTCTTCCCTAGCCTAAAAACATGGCCACCAACAGCTTCTGGTTCCTCCCCAGCAGCCACAGTGAGAGAGCCTGGGGGAAGGACTCTGGCTGGCCTTTGGTGGGCCACATGGCCCCTCCGCCTCCACTCTGAGCCAGTGTTGGTGGGATACACAGCTCTGATGATGGGGAGGTCTGCACCCAGAAGGAGGAGGAATGATGGGAAGTGGGAGCTGGTCATTGGGCCTCCCCAGTGATGTGCAATCCGCTGACTGCTAAAAAAAAACCCTGCCCCCTTCTATTGATGTACTCAGATAACATCATAATGCAATCAATATCTCATTTCAGACTAGTCTTCATCCCTTGTTTATGAAGAAGTTAGACAGATGCACTTATGAGAATTATGTTGACATCACATTTTGCCGTAGCTGTGATTGCAATGAGTATTGTGCTTTAGAAAGTCCACACATTCCATCTAATCAGAATGAAATCTTCTTTTTCACCATCTTCTTAACATATATGCTGTGGAGAGTAACAAAGTTTGATCTTAAGTCTTTTGAGCTACTTAGATGTGGGTGCTTCAACAGTACATGATGTAAGCAATCTCATTTTTCCTAGAATATTACAGGAATTCTTTCTTTTTAATCTACATTTTTAAGTCTTTAAAGTCTGTGAGCCAAATTTACATTCAGGTGAGTCACTGATGTTTATATTGTGTGCCTAAAAGGTGTTTCTGCCAAGAGTCTAAAATGAAGTCTAGCAAGACAGTGGATTTTTTAAAATAACGGTTAGCTCTTCCCCATCATAAATATAATACTTTCCAAATATGTTGAATATTTGGAAATATAAGTGTTTTAAAAACCATTCTGTAAATGCTACCTCCCAGAGTTCTGTGTTTATATAGTTAACATATAAAAACATGTATACAAATAGAAACAAAATTTAGTTTACGCTGTATATATAGTTTCATATTCTTCCTTTTCCAATTAAATTTTTAAAGGATTTTAAAAATTAGTTAATATTGTTTCAACCATAATGTAGAATGAATTTCTTCTGCAGCAATTTATTATTTATTTATTTATTTTTTGCAATTTTTAAAAAATAACTATTTGTATCTTGTCAAAGTTACTTTTCACGCATCCCTTCCCATTTCTGGAATTATTTTTTTTACACATTGCTGGTGCTCTTCCTTCATTCCTGATGTTCTTAGTTTTCCTCTGGTATCATTTCTCTTCTGTCTGAAGAACTTTTTAAAGAAATTCTTTTAAAGCAGTTGTGATGGCTACAAATTCTAAATTTTTTCTCATTTGAAAGCATCTTTAATTTATTTGTAAGAATATTTTCTTAATGAACAAATATTGATTCATTATCACCAACTATAGTCCATAGTTTAAGGCTGGATGTGGTAGCTCACACCTGTAATCTCAGCACTTTGGGAGGCCAAGGTAAGAGGATCACTTGAGACCAAGAGTTCAAGACCAGATTGGGAAACACAGTGAGCCTCCTGTCTCTGCAAAAAAAAAAAAAAAAAAATTAATTAGCCAGGCATGGTGGTACCTGTTTGTAGTCCTACCTACTTGGGAGGTTAAGGTGGGAGAATTGCTTGAGCCCAGGAATTTTTTTTTTTTTTTGTAGAGACAGGGTTTCCCCATGTTGACCAGAATGGACTCAATCTCTTGACCTCATGATCCGCCCACCTCGGCCTCCCAAAATGCTGGGGTTACAGGTGTGAGCCACCGTGCCCGGCTGAGCCCAGGAATTTGAGGCTGCTGTGAGTTATGATTATGCCACTACACTCCAGCCTGGGCAACAGAGCAAGACCCTGTCTCTTAAAAAAAAAAAAAGTCCATAGTTTATTTAGATTTCACTCATTTTTACCTAATAGGCTTTTTCTATTCTACAATTCTATCCAGAACACCACTTCACGTTCAGTCCCCATGTCTCCTTAGGCTCCTTTTGGCTGTCAGTTTCTCAGACTTTCCTTGTTTTGGATGACTGACAGTTTCAAGGGATGTAGGTTGGGTATTTGGTAGAATGTCCCTTTATTGGGATTTGTTTAATGTTTTTCTCAATGTTAGACTGGGGCTGGGGGTTTGGAGAAGACCATATTTTCATCAAATCATATCAAGAATGTATACTATTAGTATGACTTATCACTGTTGATGTTGACCTTGATCATCTGGCTGAGGTAGTGTTTGCAAGTTTCTCCACTGTAAAGTCACTCTCCCCCAACTCCTGCCTGGTTTTCTGTACTGAACTCTGGAAGGAAGTCATCGTGCACACAGCCCACACGTAAGGAGAAAGGAGCCAGGCTCCAGCTTCTTGGTAGCAGAATAGCTACGTTGTTTGGAATTCTTCTGCTTGGGGTATTTGTCTCCTTTCTCTTGCTGATTGGTTTATTTGGTCATTTTTTATATCACTGTATACTCATGGATATTTATTGTATACTTTGTGTTATAATCCAATAGTACCGTATTAATTTTATGCGTAAATTGTTCCAACTTTGGCCACTGGGCGCTCTTTTCTGCTGGCTCCTATATTCCTTTGACGCACTCGCATCACTGTGCTTTGTTCTCTTTTGTTTTGTTGAGCACTGCTTTACCTGTGGCACAGCTAGTTGCATATATATTTTCCGCTCTAGTCTCAGAGTCAGCCATTTTGCCAAGGATTCTTGGTTCCTTTGATGAAGAATGGTGTTAGCAAGATCTGGGTGCTAGGCATGCAGTTGCGGCTAGGATATCTTAAGCCCTGTCATCTGTCATAGTAAGGAAATATATGCGCTCACCCTAACCTGTGCATATACACACATCTATAGGTATACACACCACACACACACACACACACACACACACACACACACACACACACACACGCAGGCAGCCATCTGAGTCTATGTGGCTAAGCATGAGTTCATATTGATTTCTCCAACTCTAACCCATTATCACATGGATCATTCCAGTCCTTTCTCCTTGCTCCTTTGTAACCTCCCACTCCCAGCAGTAAGAAATATGGCTTTTGCCATCTGCCACCTATTTATTTAACCATCTAATTCCCGTTTACATTTACAGTGGTTTAAACTGTTTACCTGGGCCCCCGTGGGAAACAGACGTTACCAAGCAGAATGGAGTGGGGCGTGCGGTGTCCTTGCTTTCAGTTTCTCCACTCCGCTCATTTCTTTGTTAAGTCAGCACCTTCCTCACCTGCCTCTGCTCTGCCACCCCCTTCACTGAAGTTATTTCATACATTTATTATACAGTCAAATTATTTTGTCACAGTATGCATTCTATCCTGGGATACCCTAACCTTTTAAATGATTTTTAAAATTTGCACTATTAAATTTTACTCCTTGTGCTGTAAAGTTATATGAGTTTTGACAAATGCATAGTATCATGTATCCACCATTACCGTATCATACAGAATAGTTTTACTGCCCTAAACAATTCCCTGTGCTTTACCTATTTAATCTTCCTCCATGTCTGAAGCCATAGAAGCCACAATTTGTTTACTTTCTGTAAAGTTTTGCCTTTTCCAGCCTGTCATATAAGTGACATCATGCAGCATGCAGCCTTTCACTTAGCAATATAAACTTAAGATTCAACGTCCTTGCCTTGCTTGATAGCTTCTTTCCTTCATCGCTGAAGAGTGTTCCATTATATAAATGTACTACAGTTTATTTATTCTTCTGTTGAAGGACAGCTTGGCTGCTTTCATTTTTTGGCAATTATGAGTAAAACTGCTATGAATATTTGTGGGCAGATTTTGTGTGGACATAAGTTTTCGAATCAGTTGGGTAATTCTTAGGAGTGCAGTCTTTAGATTGTGTGGTAACACCATATTTATCTTTGTAAGAAACTGTCAAACTGTCTTCCAAAGTGGTTGTACCATTTTGTTTTCCCACCAGCAGTGAATGAGAGTTACTTTGCTCTGCATCCTTGCCAGCTTGGTATTGTCAGTTTTTTTTAAGCCATTTTAATAGATAGGTAGTGGTATCTCATTCTTGTTTTAATTTCCATTTCCCTAATGACAAATGACATTGAGTAACATTTCAGATGCTGTTTGCCATCTGTCTTCTCCGTTGAGGTATCTTTTGCCCATTTAAAAAAGTTGGTTCTTATTGTTTGAAGAATCCTTTGTATATTTTGGATACAAGTCCTTTATCAGATATGAGTTTTGCAGTCCAGTCTGTGGTTTCGTTTTTCATCTTAACAGTGTCCTTAGCAGAGAAGAAGTTTTTAACTTCAGTCAAGTCCAACATCCATTTTTTTTCTATCGTGGATTATGGTTTTGCTGTTGTATCTAACTTACCACCAAACTAAATGTCATTTAGATTTTCCCCTATATTTTCTTCTAGAAATTTTAGTTTTGTGTTTTACATTTAGGTTTATAATCATTCCTGAGGTAGAGATGTGTGGGTAAGGCATAAGGTCTGTATATAGACTCATTTTTTTGGCATATGGGCATCCAGTTTTTACAGCTCCATTTGTTGAAGGCTATCTTTTCTTCATTGAATTGTCTCTGTTCCTTTGTAAAAGATCAATTGACTATGTTTATGTGGGTCTGGTTTGTATGTCTGTTTATTCACCAATATTTCACTGTCTTAATTGCTAGCTTTATCATAATTCTCAGACTTTCATTGTTTTTAATAATGATGACAGTTTTAAGAGATACTGGTCAGGCATTTTATAGAATGTCCCTCACTTGGAATTTGTCTAATGTTTTTCTAAGATTAGACAAGGATTATGGGTTTTGGGGAGAAAACCACAGAGTTCTACTGTTTTCATCACATCATATCAAGAATATATACTATGAGAATATATATTATTATTGAAATTGGGTAGCATGAGTCCTTCAACATCGTTCTTCTATGTTGTGTTGTCTATATGATATAGTTTGGATGTTTGTCCTTGCCCACATCTCATGTTGAATTATAATCCCCAATGCTGGAAGTGATATCTAGTAGGAGGTGACTGGATCATGGGGACAGTTTCTTCATGGCTCAGTGCTGTCTTGGTGATAGTGAGTTCTCACAAGATCAGGTCACGTAAAGTGTGGCACTTGCCCCCTGTTCTCTGTCTCTTGCTCCTGCCTTTGCCATATGAAGTGCCTATTCCTGCTTTACCTTCCGTCATGAGTAAAAGCTCCCTGATGCCTCCCCATAAGCAGATGCTGCTATGTTTCCTGCAGAAGTGTGAGCCAATTCAACCTCTTTTCTTATAAATTACCTAGTATCGGCCTGTAGAACCATGAGCCAATTCAACCTCTCTTCTTATAAATTACCCAGTATCAGGCATTCCTTTATAGCAATGCAAGAACAGCCTACTACACTATTCTACCTAGGTAGTCTACCTTCCCAGTAATTGCAGAATCAGTTTGTCTACATATCTACAAAACAGATTGCTGGGATTTCAATTGGGATTCATTGGATCTATAGATCAAACAGAGAAGAACTGACATCGTAACAGTATTGAGTCTTGTAATTTATGAACATGGAATATGTCTCTATTTAGATATTCATTGATTTTCTTCACCAGTGTTTCATAGTTGTCTTTATATATACCCTATACATATTTTATTAGATTAATACAAAGTACTTTATTTTGGGGGATGATGTTCTAGGAGGCATTTTATTATTTCAAATTCCAAATTGTTCATTGCTGATATACAGAAAAACAATTGATACTTTTTATAAGACCTTGTATCTTATGACCTTTTTATACCTGCTTATTAGTTCCAAAAGTTCTTTGGAATTTTCTACGTAGACAATCATGTCACTGGCAAGTAAAGACAGATTTATTTCTTCCTCTCCAATCTGTGTGCTTTTTCTTTATTTCTTGTGTCTTGTTGCACAAGGTAGGGCTTTGAGGTGAGAAAGCCCTTGCTATTATGTTTCTAATGTCATAATTTTTACCATGTATCTTAAATCTTCCGTGAAGCATTATTTGTAATGATGGCATAATATTCCTTAATTCTGGTGCAGTCGCAGTTATTTTAACCATTTGTATAATGTTGTATATTTTGGTTGTTTATAATTTCACTATTTTATAGTTCTATTATTTTTGCAATAAAGATGAAAAATATTCACTTCATGAAGTTATTGTGAAAAATAAATAACATAATCCATGGCAAGTTCCTATTGCCATGTCTGACAAAAAGTAAGCACTTGATAAAATGCTTTTTTTGATATCATCGTTAAGGCTTGTGAAAAATCAATGACTAGGGGAGTTAGGGGAGAACCTGTGTTAATGGGCAGATATTTCTCTTTACACTTTTTGAGGAAGCTGTGTTATGGCAGCACAGCATAGGAGTAAACCAGCAGGGAGACTGCAGGCTGACTGCTGAGCTCAGTGCTGGCACTGCCACTTCTTAGCTATGTGGCCTTGAGCAAGTTACTTAAACTAAGCCTCAGATTCATCATCTGAAAAATGTGTTGATAATAATAGAACCTACTTCCTCACTTTATCATGAGTATTAAATAAGAACACGCATACGAAGTTCACAAAGCATAGCACCTAGAACATAGTATGCTCTCAACAAGTATTTTTTTTTTATTATAAACAAGATAAAATTGATTCCCCTCATTTACACCTCTGGTAATATATTATTTTTAATGGTGCTCTGTAGTTTTCAGAGAGTTTAAGTGGCAAATAATAATGACACATATTTGTGGAGTATGATGTGATATTTTGATATATGTATACAATGAGGAATGATTAAATCAAGCAAATTAACATATCCTTCTTTTGTGATGAGACATTTGAAATTTACTTTCTTAGCAATCTTGAAATATACAATAGGTTGGTGCAAAAGTAATTGCGATTTTTGTTATTACTTGTAATGGCAAAAACCACAATTACCTTTGCATCACAATTACCTAATATTAACTGGAGCCACCATGTTCTGCAATAGATCTCAAAAACTTCTGGCAATATATTTTTAAATTACCTTAGCTCAAATTCAGCATCACCATCTGCTTTCTTCTTCTCTAAGATTAAAGGGCCACATTCACATTTTGTGCTAAAGGAGACGGCATTTTCCTGCTCCCCTTTTCCTAATGGATCCCCACCTTCAATTAGCCTTTATTGTTTCAACAACACTTCATTTAGCCATGCTGTATGCCAGGTGCCTCAGCACCAGAGCACCAGGGGAATAAGACAGTCATGGTCCGCCTGCTTAGATCTTAGAATCTGGTTTAAAAAAAAAAAAAAAAAAGTCAGTAACCAAGTAATTACAACTGTAATGTATGTTACCAAAGGGAAGTGCAGAACACTCTGTCATGGCACGATCCAGCAAAAATAGTATGCAAGATACATGTGTAATTTAAAATTTTCTAGTTGCTACATTTTTAAAAAACTAAACAGAGGTGAAATTAATTTTAATAACGTATTTTTATGTAACCTAACACACCCAGGATATTCTCATTTCAACATATAGCATTAATAAAACATGATTACTGATATAGTTTGCATGCTGCTTCTTGTACTTCATCTTCATGTGTGGGCATGTGTTTGCAGGCTTACATCTCCCCTCAGACTCACTGTGTTTCAAGGGCTCAGTGGTCACCTCTGGCTAGTGGCTGCTGCACTGGACATTCCAGCTCCAGAAGTGTGTATTACAGGACTTGGAAAGGGCTGTCTGAGGAAGGTACATTTTGGTGCGGCTTGAAGGATGGGGAAGTCAGGAAAAGGGAGGGGAACACACATTGTAGGAAGAGGGAATAGATTGGGCAAAACCTCTAAAATGGAAGCATTTGTCATATTTGAGAAGCTAAAAACATTCTGGGCAGTAGGAACAAGGGAGCCACTGAGGCTGGAGAGGCAGGCAGAGGTGACGTTCTGAAGAGACTTTGAAGCAGTGGTAAGGAGTTTGGATTTGTCCCAAGAAGAATGGGGAGGCATTGGGTTTAACAAGAAAAATGACATGGTCAGAATGGCTCTTTTTAGAGAATCACCTTTCCTTTAAGGGGAAGGTAAGCAAGGACACTTTCTTCAGAGGGCAGCAGAGCGTAGTTCAGGTGGTTAACCAGAGAGTTCCCATCCTACAGATGACAGTTTCCTCATCTGTGAAATGGGAATAATGAGAGCTCATCAAAGGGTTGTTACTAGTATTCAGTAAGATAACTGATGTGACGCATTCAGCACACAGCGTTCGATAAATGTTTGTTCTTATCCTTGCCTGAGCCTGGAATAGTCTCTTATAGGAGAAATCCGCAAACCTTGCTCCTTCTTTAGAACATACTTCAAATCTTTGGCTTCTCTGCTTCTGGATTCCTGTGCTGAAACACCCTGGACAAATGAGATAAGAATGGAATGGCTTCCCCTACCCCTCACCCCAAAATCAGACAAGAAAACCCTTTCACTATCTTACCCTTTACCCTGTTTTTGCTTGCATATACGTTTGCTTTCATAACCTGAGAAGAGTTATTGTATGAACTGTATCCTCTCAGAGTTTTGTCTGCTCTATATCTTCATAAAGATTCCCATATGCTTCTTCTTTAAAAACATGATATGATGACTGAGATTAACCTCCTAATGATAATTAGAGAGAACTAGTTCTCCAAATGGCTTCTTGAGTAAGAAAAAACAATGATATTGCCAGCTAATAATAGATTAATTATTTATGGTGTTGGCAAACATAGTCAATCACCTGAGGCATTTTACTTGTGAAGTTTAAAATAAAAACATTTAATACAAAGATTAAATTGCATGAAACAGGTTTTCCTCACTTCTTGCCAAAAACATGTGAACATCTGAGGCTGCCCTCTGCCCCTTTCTTCCTTCTGTTCGTGGTAAATGCACCCTTGGTAACTGCAGGCTACCACTCTGCATCCTGGGAGGAGCCTCATTGTAGAAAAAAGGAAACTGGCAGTTTTCAATAGTCCTTTTAGGTTTAGGGATAAGACAGTAACGTACTGAAAGTTCTGTCTTTATTTGGAAGAGATGTGCTTTAAAATGCAGCCCACCAGTTTTAACATTTTAAGGGGCACAAAGCAGAGATTTGTAGAGTTTCCATGCTAGGTAGAGATAGGGGCAAGAAAACAGGGAAGCAGTGGAGTCCTCTTACTATCCTGGGCAAGCGCCTAGGGTGGGCCTGTGTCACCAGCACAGCACCTTGTGACTACCTTCCCACACTTCAGCTGTTGCTGTTTCATGGCTGCAAAACCCAACCCTTCCAGAATCTGGAGCCTCAAGTAAGGGAAGCAGGTGGGATCCAGATAGTTGGTGCTTTCTCTGAAAACAGGCTGATCTTATAGTGATTAACCCCAGTCTGACTGAAAGCTTTAATCAAGGGGCTGTTGTAGCTGTGTCATATGCAACCTAACATTTCTCCTTTCTCGAAGAGATACCGTGAAAATCTGCCCTGAGGGTGAGCTATAATCCTCATCATGCTTCCAAAAAAAAATTATGTCCACAGTTTAAGTTCCTAGTCAATAAAAGAACACAATAACATTTGATTCCTTCTCATTGTACTTGCAGATGTTGCAAGTATGTCTAAAGCCTTTCAAATTACTTAGAATTAAAAAAAAAAAAAAAAAACTGTGACCTCCAGGTAGAAATGCCAGGTTTCTAAAGTACACATGAGCTTCCATCAGCTTATTATTTCCCCAGTAATAGTAAGGCTTTAAAATGTGGGGTTTTTTCTTCTTATACACGTTCTTAGAAATTAGAAAAATACAGAAAGGGATAGGGAGGAAAATATGAGTGAAGTCAAATTTTAGAGTTTAATATATCACGCTACTTATTTCTTTGGGCTTTTAGAATACTGTTGGCATATCGAATTGAAACCATCATCTGTACGAGGGCAACTTGATGATAAAAGAAAACAAAACTGTTTAGGGAACCTGCTTTATGAAACTGATGTGAAATGAACTTGATATTTTATGTAGTATGCTGCTTTCTTGATTTGCTTCCATATTTTATATGATATACTTTTAGGACTTTGATCATCTTTGATTTGATGAACTCTGCAAAGGCTTAAAAGGTTTCTTGAAAACATTAATAGGTTTTTGCTATTCCAGGAACTTTGCCAAACCTAAATCAAATATACTACTGCTCTCAGGTTTTTGAGTCCTTAAAGGTTATCAGAATTATTTATTTGTATATTCTTGTCCTGTATTTGTACTAAAATTATGTTCATTGTAGCTTTAGCCTACTAGATTGCTTGAGGTAGAAAAAAATCTTTTAAAATTTTCAATCAGTACAGACACATACACCCACATGCAGAGGACTATACATAAGTCAATTGAGTGCATTATTTTTAATTCAAAGTGTGAGGCAAAGACCTCTTTCTTTCATGGTAATTATTTTACCTTTCCCAACTGGGAATTACTATGCTATTAAAATAATGGCCTAAGGCAGTTTACATAGCATGCATTTAAATACTAAGAGAATGCATTTATGTTTTCCTGTTGGAAATTTTTGTCTTAATTGATCTATTTCTTCCACATTAATATGTATTAGTCATAATAAAGACACTGGTTATGTTCAAGCAGCCAAAGATAGACCACTTTTCCAAAAGTTTATTCAGAAGAAATATCTCATCCAAAGTTACCTTCAATGCAAGCTTCACAATTTGTCAATATGCATTCGGAACCATAATCCATGGCCTGAGTTTTCTACTTTAGGGAATTGACTCTGAGATGATAATCCCAAATATGAGTGGGTAAGGGCAACTTCTGGCCTAACTTCATAGCGTATTAATACTACAAATTATTAACAACTTAAAGGCACATTGACAAAAAAAATTGTTTAATTTTGCCATATACATTTAAAGGAATTTCGGTGGTTACAAAGGGTTTATAGTAACATGTAAAATTGCTTATAATTTAGCATTGTGTGAAAAGGAAAGATACAAAATTTTATGTAGAGTATGATTACACTTCAATTAAAAATAAAACAAAATCCACACTTAGAAAGCGGGGGCTGAATATTAATATTCCAAAATGTTAATCACAATTATCTTTGAGTGGTTGGTATTGGAAGATTAAACGTTTTTTGTTCTGTTTGTTTTTTTGAGACAGACTCTTGCTGTGTCGCCAGGTGCCAGGCTGGAGTGCAGTGGTGCAATCTCGGCTCTCTGCAAACTCCACCTCCCGGGTTCAAGCAATTCTTCTGTCAGCCTCCCGAGTAGCTGGGACTATAGGCGCATGCCACCACGCCCAGCCAATTTTTGTATTTTTAGTAGAGATGGGCTTTCACTATGTTGGCCAGGATGGTCTCAATCTCTTGACAACCTGATCCACCCGCCTAGGCCTCCCAAAGTGCTGGGATTACAGGCGTAAGCTACCGTGCCTGGCCCGGATTAAACTTTTTTATACTTTCCAATGAGCATGCATTATTTTGTAATGGAAAATAGGAAAAGGTAAAAACCTATACCTGAGTATATGCCTTTACTACAATTGATAATCTGACTCTCTGTGTCTATTCTTAACAATGGTGAATTTTTATCATTACATATATTGTCTTTCTACACCTTCTCTCACCTCCTCCCAACTCCAGCTGTAAGCTACAGCCAAACTAGGGGACTCACAATGCCTTAAACTCCTGCAGGTATGACTTTAGCCCCAGCCTGCAATCCCATTCTGCTCCCTCACCTCACTATCAAACCCTGTTCATCCTAAAGATCCTGTTCAAATCCTACCTTCTCTGGGAAGATTCCTTGAACCACCCTGGACAACCATTGCCCTTCCCTTCTTCTTCCCCAACACAAACCTTCTGCCCCTATAAAATACTTGTGTATTTGTAAAAGGGTTCTGCTGGGTGTGTCATTCATCTGTTTGGGCCAGCCAACAGATGAGGTGTGAGCGTCCCTCTGACCTTGGGAAGCCCCACCTGCCTATGTATCAGTGCTGACACTGACAGCTGCCAAGTGGGTGAGGACTGCCTATAAAACTGTATGCATTTTCTGACTGTTCATTACCTTAACTTAAAAAGTCAACTGTAGAGATTTTGCAACATGTGTCATTAAATGTGCTTCACTTATTTTGAATTTAATATATTGCCTAAAAGTATTTGTGAGAATTTCTGAGACTTGACATTCAGTTTGTACCTCCAGAAGCCTGTAGTTGGTTATTGGCGACTATCTGTTGTTTTGTTAAGACTCAATCACTGGGCTTCCTAAGTGTTAAATCTAGGAAGAACGTGATCATGTTATATTTGCAATGAAACCTGTGAATAAATAGAATACATTAATATTTTATTAATACCATGATCTGCTAGGAAAATATATGCTTTGGCAGGTATAGCTAGTATTTCAATAAAAGAGCTGTAAAACATTTAATAACATACAGACTTCAATACTTTTTGGTTTTGATTTTTCATGTGTTTACATATTTTTGAGGGTGGTGTTGGTGTTTTTGTTTTGGTTTTTTTTGAGATGGAGTCTTGCTCTGTTACCAGGCTGGAGTGCAGTGGCACAATCTCAGCTCACTGGGTTCAAGGGATTCTTCCACCCTAGCCTCCCGGGTAGCTGGGATCACAGGGGCATGCCACCATGCCCGGCTAATTTTTTTGTATTTTTAGTAGAGATGGGGTTTCACCATGTTCGCCAGGATGGTCTCGATCTCTCGATCTCTTACCTCGTGATCCACCCCCCTCAGTCTCCCAAAGTGCTGGGATTACAGGTGTCAGCCACCACGCCCGGCCATTGTTGGTGTTTTAAGTAATAGATATTTGACATTTGCAATCAGTATTCTTAGACATTTCCAGAATTGCTGAATGAATGAATATTACTAAAAATGCTGCGTGCTCTGCTAGGCTCACTCTCTAGCCCGGTGACCTCCTCCTGAAGACTCCTCTCTGTGGAAGGTGGTGGTGGTAACATATTTTTCTGGGTGTCTTTCATGCATACAAGCATATATGCATTCTCTTTTATCCTTTGAGTCACTCTCAAGGGAAAATTGCTGCATGTCGGGCTGTAGATCAGGATGACATATGACTAAGTGCTACTCAAATGTTTTTATGAATTTCAAAATTCTGAGGCTTCCCTTACCTTTTTGTATGCCTCATCTGTATAATGGAGGGTTGGTAAGTACTTTCTTAAATGTTTTTGATGAGAAGTTCTAAGTCAGGCTTTTTATTCTAAGTTTTCATTAAAGCATAGCATATACATGTAAAAAAAAAGTGCACACATCATTTAGGTGAGTACATTTTCACAAATACAGTCATATAAATGGCATTTAGATCAAGAAGCAGAATGGCACCATCACCCCAGGAGCCTACCTCACATTTCCTTCTAGCCACTCCCCAGTATCCTGCCTTCTAAGAATATAATAATCTGTTTTATACTTTATATCAGTGAAATCATCTAGTGTATGCCTTTTGTATCCAGCTTCTCTCATTCAGCATTTAGTTTATGAGATTTACCCACATTGTTGTATGCAGGTGTGAATTGTTTTCTCTCATTCCATTATGGGACTATACGATGTATTGTTCATCCTGCTGGTGGTGGGCTATGACTAGCACTGCTCTGAACGTTTTTGTGTGTGTCCTTTAGTGAGTGTTTATACACATTTTTGTTGAGCTTTTATGTAGCAATAGATTTCTGAGGTGTGAGGAATACGCTTATTCAGATTTAGGTTCTATATATGTACTTCTGGAAGTCCATTAACCTCTGAGATTATAAGCACAATTTTATATATATGTATGTTCACCTTGGAGATCTGTAACTTTTAGGTAATTCTCAGAAGTGTTCTAAAAACAGTCAGAAATACTTATCAAAACAATGAAGACTCAAAACTGGTTTTGTATCTATCAAGGGAAAAATAAGAGGAAGTCAAGATGATGGAGAAGAATGTTTTCAGGCTCCAGAAAAATCTGTTTTCTAGAACTTCCTTGATCTAAAGTAAATATAAAGGTGTCCACTTGAAATTAACGTGTCTTCCCATGGAATACTATGCAGCCATAAAAAAGAATGAGATCCTGTCCTTTGCAGGAGCATGAATGGAGCTAGAGGCCATGATCCTTAGCAAATTAATTCAGGAACAGAAAACTAACTACTGCATGTTCTCATTTATAAGTAGGAGCTAAATAATGAGAGCACATGGATACATACAGAGGAACAACACACACTGGGCCCTGTTTTAGGGTAGAGGGTAGGATGAGGGAGGCAGGAAAAACAACTAATGGGTACTGGGTTTAATACATGTGTAACAAAATACTCTGTACAACAAACTCCCATGACACAGTTTACCTACATAACAAACCTGTACATGTACCCCTGAACTTAAACGTTTTTAAAAAGAAAGAAATGAATGTATCTTCTGTCCAATCTAAAATATCCTAGTACAGATTTGAACTGCAGAGAAATGTTATTCTTAGGAAGGAAAAAACAAAAGTAAAATAGTTCACAAAGTAATTTCCAATATCCAACAAACTTAGCCTCTTGATATCTAACCGTGAAGAGCAAAACTGGAATTTCAGAAACGAAAAGAGGAAAAATTCTTTTCATTCTTTTCATGCCACTTCCAGCTAAAAACTCCTCAGAGATTTCTCTACATGTTAATCAAATAAATATCTAATGAACAATCTCTATGCACAAAGCACCACAGGTATTCTGAGATAACAAAGAAACAATTTTTTTATTTTAAGGACTTCATGTAGTACTTGGAGAAACAGCTGTATCAATAGCTGTGCTATAAACAATAAAATATGTACAATAATGGAGATTCAGGAAGTGCAGAGAGGTCCTGAGGGTGCACTCAGGATATGACTAGTGTCTGGTGGAAATATGTGCCATAGATCTCTCAAAATCAAGAAAATCCGGAATACCCTTACCTGATCACTAGTCTCCCTTTCAGTTGTTTCATCTGATGCGTTGATTATGAATCTTCAAAGCACCAAGGATGAGAAAAGTTACCTGTAGTGTGCTATATTTTTTGGAAGCAGTTGCTATAGCTTCTCAGATTGTTTCAGTGGGTGTGTCTCTAATTGAGCCAATCTCATTTTTAAACGTCTTGTAACCCAAACCTAGGATCGTAATTAATTTAGCATCATTTACCAGAATAGTCTCCTTTGAACTCTAACAAATCAGCTGCATACAACAGATGACATTCTCTGGTGTCCATGGAATAAACTGACGTTTGTGCACGTATTTTTATTCAAACTATAATTACATAACATGGTAAATCATTAAATGTTATTATATATAGGATGTTATTGCAAATTTATTACTGTGACATCGTTTTAAGGATGAATCTGCTGTATGCCCAATGGATTTGAGAGAATACTTCCAAAGTTTTAAGAAATGGAAACTTGCCTTTCTGTCAGGGTATCTAAGATAGCTGTAATCTCATTATATGTTATAAATTTTAAATATGCATGCTTGTAACATTTATCAATTTGTTCTCTATACTCAGGTTTTAACCTCCTAGGCTATTAGCCACTTCTTCTGCTTTTCTGGTCGGAAGAGAATGCTAACTTTGATTGGGATTTTTCAAATGTTAGAAATCTGGTCTTCCTGAACACAATTAAAGCCCAAGCTTGTGACCCAAACTCTGCCATCCTTTACAGAATCCAATTCCTTGATGAGGGCGGTAGGGGAGGGGCTGGGCTTCCGGGGTCCAGTGTGTGCCGTTTGGGCATCTCAGTGGTGCCCAGTGGCAGGGGCTGTAGGGCTTGGCCAAGGTGGCCTGCAGTGTGCTTTGGACCTTGTTCCTGGCCGTGTCATCCCCACTTCCTCTCTGTGGCTCTTTCAGAGATTCTCTGAGTTTATTATCCATTAATAAAATATCCATTAATAAATTTTTATTATCTATTAATAAAATTTCCTGTTCTGCCTGAACTAGTTAGAATAAGGATAAGGATTGATACATTCAGCAAATACTATTGAAATTTAGATTCACATGTAAACATTTTCCTTTATTTTCAAATACTAATTTCATAAATATGGAATGTGATTATTTTCCTCATTCTCTTAGGAGAGTAATGTAAGGATTATGTTGTGTTTTATTTATTCTTGGAAACCTTATGAAATGTTTATATAATGAACTTGGTTGAGATAGTTTATTTGTAATTTAGAAAGTTTGAAGTGTGTTATTTGTGAATATTAAGTATATTATTCAAATACTCATAGAGGCCAAATGCATTTTCTTTAATAAATTGTTAACTATTTGATTTTCCTGTAAGATATATGAGTATTCCAAAAATAAAGACAGATGTGGTTATACAATAATTCCTTTAACTGGAAAACATACTGACTTATTTAGATAACATAAACATTGTTAGGGTGATGACCTTATGGTTATATTGACTAGATCCACTCTTTAGGAAATGCTCACATGTTAGTAAGGATTATGAAGTTATGGATCCATAGGGTGGTACTGATACTCATCCAATTCTTCGATGCTCAAAATGTGACTCCCACACCAGCAGCATCAACACCACTTGTCAGATATGAAGAATCTTAGGTCACATCTCAGACCAACATAACCAAAATCTGCATTTTAATGAGATCCCTGTGGGCTTCATACAGACATTAAAATTTGCAAAGCTCTGATTTTGTGCATCGTTTTGTCAGACACAAAACCCAGTCCATGTTAAAAAATGAAAGGCTAGGAAGAGGGGGATTACTTAGTATTCCTCTCTGTCAGTAAGTTTCTACTCAATTGCAACTCATTGAACCCAACTCTTCACACCACAGTGCAGTGACAGTAGCCAATCAGTTTGCTCCCCACACCCCTTCATACACCTAAACACGTAAGTTACTCTCAGGTTTCTCTTTGGTTACCAACAATGAAGTTGGCTAGAATGAATGAATCAATGAAGAAATTCTTCCATTCATTCAATAAATCCTTGAGTAGTTCTGTATGCCAAGAGTTGGAGTAAAACAGTGAGCCAAACAAGGTTTTTGTCTTCATGGAGCTAACATTTCAGTACAGAAAACAGGTAAAAACAAACATAGTATGTCAAGTGTGATAAATGCTATAGTGAGAGGGGTAAAGAGTACCAGATTTGGGGCAGGGATGCAATATCCTATAAAATGGACAGAGCAGGCCTCTCCAAAAGGTGTGTTTGAGGAGAGACCTGAAAGAAGTGAGGATGTGAGCCATGGGGCTGTCTGGGAAGAGTGTGTCCAGGCAAAAGGAAGAAAGGGTGTGGCCTGAGCAGAGGGCTACAGAGCAGAGATAAGATGGGAGGTGGCAAGGAGACAGACAGTTACACTGTCCACTCTAGAGTTTGGCTTTCACTGGGAGTGCCAAGAGAAGCCATTGGAGGGCTTGGGGCAGAGCAACATGATCAGATCCATGTTTTCATAGGATCATCTGGCTGTGGGGTTGCTGATGTTGGGCGGGGATGGCAGGGGATGGAAGCATACACAGCTCCTAGGATAGGATTGTGATCTCTAGACATGGGATTACCAAGGCTTGGATAAAACACAAGTGGCTATGGAACACTTGAGAGGCAGTGAATGCAATTTAGGAACAGAATTTAAAATGTTTAATTAAAATTCCAGCTGGGCGTGGTGGTTTACATCTGTAATCCCAGCACTTTGGGAGGCCAAGGCAAGAGGATTGCTTGAGGCCAGGAGTTCAAGACCAGCCTGAACAACATAATGAGACCCTATCTCAAAAGAAAGAAAGAAAAGAAAGAAAAAAAAGAAAGAAAGAAAGAGGAAGGAAGAAGGGAGGGAGGGAGGGAAGGAGGGAAGGAGGGTAGGAAGGTGGGAAGGAGGGTAGGAAGGTAGGAAGGAAGGAAGGAAGGAAGGAAGGAAGGAAGGAAGGAAGGAAGGAATGAATTAGCCTGTTGTGGTTGCACATGTGTATAGTCTAGCTATTTGGGAGACTGAAGCAGGAGGATCACTTGAACCTGGAAATTTGAGGTTGCAGTGAGCTGTGATTGTGCCATTGCCCTCTGACTTGGGTGACAGAGTGAGACTCTGTCTCAGAAAAAAAAAGAAAAGAAAATAAAAGAAAAGAAAATGCCCCATAAATAATAATGAGCCACTGGCCTTTATTTCCTCTCAATATGGTACAGTGTTGGGCAGATAGGCGGTGCTTAATAAGAAATTCATGGATTAATGACAAGAATATTTCTCTGGCCTCTTCTAGCCCTAAAACATCCATGATTTTATACACCTAAGACAGTTCTGGTCTTTTCCAGTGTCTTCTACCTTTCCACTACGTTTAGTATTTTGACAACTTTTTAGACAAGTAGGTCATCCATTGTACAGTCATGTGTCCCTTAACCATAGGAATACATTCTTAGAAAAGCATCATTAGGCATTTAGTCATTGTGCGAGCATCCTAGGGTACTTACACAAACCTAGACTGTATAACCTACTACACACCTAGGCTATGTGGTGTAGCCTATTGCTCCTAGGCTACAAACCTGTAGTAGCATATTACTGTACTAAATACTCTAGGCAATTGTGACATAGTGATAAGTTTTTGTGTATTTGTGTATCTGAAAATATCTAAACATAGAAAAGGTAATATGTTGCATTACAATGTCATGATGGCGAGGACTTCACGAGGTGATAGGGATTTTTCAGCTCCATTAAAATCTTACGGTACTGTCATTGTATATACAACTTGGTTCATCATTGACTGGGATGTCATTATGGGGCACGTAGCTGTATTTTAGCAAATGTTTCATGGGCTCTGAGAAACACTAAAATGCCAGAAAAATAACATGTACTCTGATTTCCAGTGTCCTGTCTCAACTGACTGCTTTCCTTTGATATTTAAACCTGTGTAGTAAAGTAGAATTTTGGAAGATGGCCAATGTATTCTATGCAAAATATTAAAGACCCATTATAAAATATATGCTACCATAATTATTACAACTTTTCTCTTTTTACAGAATCATACAAGAAATAATATAGCACATTCCCATTGTAAACAATTTCAATTTAGAAGTCCACAGAGAAAAGTGTACTTTTCCACCACCACCTGTAACCATTGGCAGCCCCACACATCTCCCACTTCCTTTCTTGTTCATAATTTGTTGTTTCTTTTTAAATCCTTTCTGTATGCATTTACACACATGGTAATGACATATCTGTATATATGTCTAGTTTTTATATAAGTTTTAACATGTTTTATGTGTTTTTCTACTTGCTCTAAGACCTGCTTTTTAAATTCAAGTCTTGGATATCTTTACACATTAATAAATACATTATAAGGATGTCTCAATTTTGAATGGCTGTAGAATTCTGTACCCATAAGTTTGGTCAGGTTTAGATTCTGTTTCTTTGGGAAGACTATAAATGATGTTGTTATTTTTCATCATGTGGAACATAATGTCAGGTTGATTTTTTTTTTAACATATTAGCAGCTGTTGATGCTCAATACCTAAATGCATTAATTCATAGGAGTTGCAAAATGGTGGCTAGGCACAGTGACTCATTCCTGTAATCTCAGCACTTTGGGAGGCCGAGGGGGGCGGATCATGAGGTCAGGAGATCGGGACCATCTTGGCCAACATGGTGAAACCTCAGTTCTACTAAAATACAAAAAAATTAGCTGGATGTGGTGATGCATGCCTGTAGTCCCAGATACTTGGGAGGCTGAGGCAGGGGAATCACTTGAACTCAGGAGGTGGAGGTTGCTGAGATTGTGCCACTGTACTCCAGCCTGGCAACAGAGCAAGACTCTATCTCAAAAAAAAAAAGAAAAAAAAGTTGCAAAATGGCAAAGTTTTAAGTCAATTGTTTCAATTCATCCATTTGCTGAAATAATTTCGTAAGGAGATGCTTACCCTCATCTAGTATCTAGGTATCCAGTGGTACAGTTCATATAGGAAAGGCAGGATGATCTTTCCCTGTATGTGCCCAGTTTGTAAGATGATGAATTCGTTCCCTCTCATTATGAGAAGGTAACCAATTTGAATTTCTTGCCAATATTATTATAAACTCATAGACTTGAACATATTTGATGGGCTTCAATCCATTATAATTGTTACTGAAGTTTACATTGTTATACTTACTAAAGTTTAAATTGTTCTGAGTCCTTTTTGTCATAACTTTGTAGTCTTTGATAGCTTCTTTGTATGACAAGAGACTGCAGGCTCATCTTACACATTTCCTGCCCCTGGAGTCAATATTTCTCCCAAGAAGCCTTGATATCTTTGTGTGGGAATGATATTTCACAACTCAAGATATTCATTGCTTCTGCTTTGGTGATTGCTTTGAAGCTATATACATATTCTTTTGCAGTGAGAATCCTGGGTTTTCAAGGATACAGGGATAATAAAATTAGAATATCCTATAATTTTTCATTTGCTTTTTCCTTCATTATGTACATAGTAGATTCGGGTTAACAATGCTAAAGGTCTATCAATAAAAGCTTGTTAAATAAGTTATGGTATATACTATGCAACTACCAAAAGGTGCATGTAATTTTTAAAAAGGATGAGGTAGCGCTTTATAGTCTGGTATGAAAAGATCTCTAAGGTCGGGTGCAGTGGCTCATGCCTGTAATCCCAGCAATTTGGAAGGCCTAGGCAGGTGGATCACTTGAGGCCAGGAGTTTGAGACCAGCCTGACCAACATGGTGAAACCCCATCTCTACAAAAAATACAAAAACTAGCCAGGTGTAGTGGTATGCACCTATAATCCCAGCTACTCAGGAAGCTGAGGCAGGAGAATTGCTTGAACCCAGGAGGCAGAGGTTGCAGTGAGCTGAGATGGCACCACTGCACTCCAGCCTGGGCGACAGAGTGAGACTCTGTCTCAAAAAGGCAGAAAGAAAGAAAAGAAAAGAAAGAAAGAGAGAGAGAGAAAAAAAAAGAAAAGATCTCTAAAATACATTGTTAAGTGAAAAAACAAGGTTCAGACCAATGTGTATACCATTCATGCAGGAGAGGAGCTGGAGGTGGAATACAGACAGATATTGGTTTGTATCTGACAGTTACTTTACCATCTTCAGCACAAGAGCTTTTTCTAAAATGTGCCGTGGCAAACCGTTTGCCTGCCTTTGGAACATATACCCAGCAGGAGTCTGACCCCCTGACTTGAGAGAAAGTAGAATTTCAACCACAGCCTTTCTATATTTATTCTGTGTTAAAATATTGTTAGTGTTAAAACTTTCAGTATTCACCATTCCTGGGTTTAAATTTGAGATTATAAAGGGAAACATCATAGTGTTCCAGCCCTTTTGCTAATAAGTGCCAAACCATGAAAGTTGCAATAATTGAACCATGTCTTCAAAATCTTACATTTGTTTTAGTTCCCAAAAGCCCTCAACACACTATTCCCAAATTTGGAATTGTTGTCAGAATTTCTTGTATTGAAAACAAGGGTGAATGATGAGGCCAAGGCTCAGGTTTGTAAAAGCAGGAGGAAACAGAGGTTGAGGAATTATTTTCAGAGTTTATGTTTCCATAAAAATCACAGTTGTAAGGGGAGACACACCGTAATGGGCAGCGGCCTCGGTGGAATGTTATGGTTGGCTTGTGAACATCTCTTCGCTTCTGCTACTCAAATGCAGATTTCATAGTAATATGTTGGCATTGCCGTTATGAGAAAATCTAGGCCCAATCAAGCCAATTTGTAAGGTGAACCACTTTGTAAGATCTCAAGGAGAACCATTCTTACTGGTAAGAACAGATACCTCCCTAAAGTCACCATTTCATTTTTTGCCTCCAAATATCTGGCTTAGGAGTGTAGATGTAGATATACCTCCTAGAAAGCAAACACTCAGAAGATCCTGTATATTAAAAGAAAGATTACTCTCTAATTGAAGCTGTCTCTCTCCACTAGAAGAACTCAAGAAACAATCATATACTCTAAGTTAGGGTTTGAAAGAATCATTCTAAAAACATGCCATCTTGCAGCACTGTATTAGGGTATGTCACAGAGAAACTTGAACCATTTGCTAGCACCTGCTAAGAGCAGTGTTCCCAGACTAGTTGATGGGGGCGTCTGGGCAGCCCTCTTCCTGGAAGCACTTCCTTCGTCCAGTTTTACAGACTCAGCATGCAGTCTTCTATATTCTTCAGTCTCTTCTTATAGTCAGATGCAAATGGTCAGACTGCAGCCTGAGACCACACTGTAGGCTTCAGTGACCCTGATTTGTAAGCCATTTAAAATATATATATATATGTATATGTTTTTTATCTATTATAGATACTTTACATCTGTGTAATATATATTTATATCTATTATATATTATATATTTTATATATAATATTTATCTCTATATGATTCTATATATATCATTATATCTATGTACATATAGAGATAATATATAAAATATGTAATACATATAACAAACAACTCATATATTTATATATGTAATATATAATTTCAGTTATTTGTTATATTTTAAATCAACCCGAATAACTCTCTAAAGAGAGAGAAACAGAGAGAGAGAGAATATTTCAACTCAGTGAAATATACACATGAAGTAATCCCCTTCCCCCACTGACCACTGTTAACTCTGTTGAGTCGAATGCTTTCTTTCTCTCTGGTACTTAGCAACCATAAAAACACCTCAGTCTTAATCCACAAATGTTTTATCACTTTGGGTCCTGAAAATGTTATTTCAGCTATTAAAGATTAGTCATGTGCATGTTTTAAATGTTCAGCTCTTGTTGGAGTTGAATCCCTGAAGAGCCTGGGCCCGTGGTCCCAGCATTCGGTGGGGTGGGGGTGTGAGGGTGAGATCCGCCTCTCCCGCTCCCGCCTATCTCTACTCGCAGTTCTCTGCCACTAGTGTTTGAAGGGGAGGGAAAGAAAACATTTATTCTTTTGACTAGTCAAGACAAATTTTTCCCTGGTGGAAAAATTTGGACTGGTGGGCTGGAGTGGCTAGAGTCAGAGAAAACCTTACCCCATGAGATAAGACACTCCTAAAGTCTTTTCCCTAGAGAGGCTGCCTTTATTATGGGGAAAGCTGTGGGTGTATTTCATGATAATAGTGCTTTCCCTCTCCTTGTCAGAGCCACAGGGAGGCCGCCCGGCTCTTTTTTTTTTTTTTTGGCTCTTCATGAGGAGTTGAAGTAGGTAAAACTGGTGGGGTTGAAGTAGGTAAAATTCACGAAGTGTGAGGGGCCACCTAAAAATGGCCCATCCTCAGGAGTGTCTCACTGTCAAGCTAACCCACATTCAGCTTCCAGCAATTTGTCAAAAGTATCATTTAGGGCCGGGCGCGGTGGCTCAAGCCTGTAATCCCAGCACTTTGGGAGGCCGAGGCGGGTGGATCACGAGGTCAAGAGATCAAGACCATCCTGGTCAACATGGTGAAACCCCGTCTCTATTAAAAATACAAAAAATTAGCTGGGCATGGTGGTGCGTGCCTGTAATCCCAGCTACTCAGGAGGCTGAGGCAGGAGAATTACCTGAACCCAGGAGGCGGAGGTTGCGGTGAGCCAAGATCGCGCCATTGCACTCCAGCCTGGGTAACATGAGTGAAACTCCGTCTCAAAAAAAAAAAAAAAAAAGTATCATTTAAGTATTCTTACCAGTTTATGGTTTCCAGGTGAGCAGATCTCTCAATGAGGACTCTGGATTCCCCTGTCTCCCCAGATTTCTGGGTGGCAATTTGCTTTGCACCCTCAATTCTCTGAGGAGCCCAAGAGCAATCATTATTTTCACTTTGCTCAGCTTTTTCTTGGACACAAGTGACAACTTTCAAGCTCTTTACAAGAGAAAGCTGAAACTGGAAATTTCTAAGTCAATTTTGAATTTAGGGGAAATGACTTGGGGAGGAAAAAGAAGCCTTCAAATGGAAACCAAGGAAGGCTCTAGATGATTTTTCCATTATTTCACAAATGGAAAAACTTACAGAGTTAATTCAGAGTGGTGAAATCTGCCTATGAGTCTGACTTAGTCCTTATTTTAATTTCATCTGGGCGGCCCCGAAGAGTGATGACATTGTTGATAATTATTGCAAGAATGAGACATACATTTCAAAGATCTTAGCTATATTATTCCAAAATGCCAAAACAAGAGAATATAGCTCCTAAAAAGTATATCATTTTCACTAAAAAAACTAAATATTGTTCTCTACCTCCTAGAGATGTCCTCAGCTGAAATAAGAAAAGGGGAATTTGAAATCCGAAATGTTGCAGCATTTATTTCACTCCTATTGTCTTAAAACTGTTTAACTCATAGAAGTTTTGCTTTTTCAACAAGATGAAGCCCATTTTGGCCAGGTAGCTTATCAGAGTCTCCTTTAGCCTCTCACACTGCTCTGCACACAAGAGACCTTCATGAAATCCTTGCATCAGACTGGATGTGGACTTGCCTGACTTTTTACCGCACTGGGTTGGCAGGAGTTTTGTCTCCATCTTGCTCGTCATTCTTGTCTCTTGATTTAAAATGCTGTGTCTTGCAAAAGGCTTCTGTGAGCAAGTAGTTGAGGAAAAAGAATTACCCCCTTTCAAAAGGGTCTGAATATGGTCTTTCGTGAGGCCTATTACAGTACCTTATACTTCATTATAATCTACCGGGGAGTTATTGTGCATCTTGTAATGGAGGCTAAATTCATATTTTTCATTCACCTGATTAGTATTTCTGCATTGGCTCTGGTGCCAAAAGGAATATTTTCCCTCTCTGTTTCTCCTTTTCAGTAGTAATATAAACATAATACAAGGCAGTAGAAACAGCATCCGCTTTCCAGAAACAAACAAAAACCAATTACAGTCAGTCCTGAGGGAAGTCTTTCATGGAGAAAGCCAAGAAAAGCAGAGAGAAAGCTGAATGCTTCTGCCTTTATCTGTCCTCCCTGCCTCGCTGCTTTAGGATCACATTGTCACAGCCTTATTTGGATTCTTTCATGCTCAGGTAGGGAGGAAGGATTTTTATCAACATGGGATTGATGTGTCAAAATCTAGAAAATTTCATTGGAGAGGGATCCATGCCTTTTGGGGCTCATTTGTGATATGTGTTTTCTGGCTATAGGGCCAACCATGGGGCAGCCCTAGGAAGCAAACCAAGCAGGCCAAATGCAGCCCCCACTCTGTGATGTCCTACTGTCTGCCTGCCTTGCCTAGAGCTCAGCAGAAAGAGTACCCAGGAGGATATGGTGTGGGGAGTGACAGGGCTGGGTGGCACCTGTGGCAGCCCTGCCAGCCCTCTGGCCACTGTGACTACTCTTCTGTATGGGTCCTGGGCCATTGCTCTCAGATCAACTCTTGCCCTTTGGTTGTGCCTTTGGGCTGGTTTTCTTTCTTTGACTCTCACGGATACTGCAGTGCTGCTTCTTTCCCTCTTGCATTTAACCTAATCATTTATACAATCAAATTCTTTTCCATATTTTTCTGACTTCTAGCTGGAGAGAGATTGGATGCGGGAGGCTCTCACCTCCCTCTCAGCAGTGGCCCCGTGTCATCTCTGTTGGTGGCCATATCTCTAGGGTTCTGGGACACCTGCCAGGATTCCAGTTCCCACCAGGACACCTGGCTCAGACCCTGGTCGTGCTTCCATCTCTCTCACCCTTTGCTTGAGGGCTTCCTGCTTTGCTAATATTGGGACTATGTCTCACAGTGGTCTATTTGGCTTCTCTAATTTCCCTCCCCTGGTGCAGTACTTGCCACATTAAATTCCCTCTGTGGTAAATAAACTGAGTGCTTTCCATCTCCTGGCTGCCCTGGACTGCTACTCCTCTCCCTGGTCAATTTGTCTTAAGCTCTGATGGGACAGTTCCTTAATGCTAAATGTTGTTTTATTGTTACAAAGCTGCTTTTTAAAAAGTTAATTCAGACCAAGCATGATGCAGGATGCTAATGTGTAATCTCAGTAGGTCACTGTGAATATTTACTCCTGGAAATTCATCAGGACAAGTCTGATACCTGATGACCTAGAAGAGCTTAGATGCAATTTTCTCAATGAACTTGAATCAAACAGAACGCAAAAAGAGTGGGCCAAGATGTCTCTAGAAGGAAACTATAGGTAGATGGGGTAATTGTACCAGCAATGGAGACACTGGAGTGGAATACACCTGGAGTCTACTCTCAGCAATTTCAGTTATTGGCTGTGTGAGCACAGGCAAGTCCCTAGGTGTCTCTGGCCTTAGCTGTCTCCGTAAACAATGGGAGTCAGAATACAGCAAGGAGATACGTGTAAAGGAGCATGTGTGGGCAACATGCCCCTAGGGCTGGCTTTCTGTCTTTGTTTCTCACAAATATCATTGTGCTTTTTGTCTTTCATTCTCCTGTTTAACCCAAGAATTCGTAAAATGACATTCTTTCCCTTACTTTTCTGTAGTGCAGCTAAGGTGAAATTCTCAAAAGAAACTTGACTTGAAAGCCAAAGGAAACCAAAAAGAAAGTAAATAAGCTGACACAAAGGCAATAAAGCTACACTTGTAATGCAGGGGTCCCTGAACAGGCATTGGCCAGTGACTATTCCCAGGGGCCTGGCCTGTCTCAAAGCATTTGGCTTCTAAGTGCCAACATAGTTCTGAGAATGTGGTATATTGCCTAACTGAATACAGTGACCCCTTCAAAAACGAACTCCTGTTCCCTCAAAATAAAACCTTTCCTGCTTTCCCCTGCCTGTGTTCCTTGGAGGTTTTATTTAAATAAAGGGACTATCTCCTCCTCAAGGCATCCTCCATTCATCAGGTTATCCCTAAGCCTAAAATCTTTGAGCCAGAAAAGGTTCTGAGAATTCTGCCTTTCAGCAGATGAAATGGCCTCTTGGTCCTGGAACTGGTACTAGGATTATGTTGCTAAAAGACAACTTTGTGTACATTTACCTCTTTAGAAGTTGCAAATCAAAGAAAAGTATCTTGAAGCTTGATACTTACTTGCTTTAGTAACACTTTCTTTTCAAGGTTCCAAGGAACGAAAGGGAGCTGTCCAACAAAATAAAGTTGCCTAGGGACCGCTTGTTAGCATTTTGTTAAAATATAGCCATTTCTGCAGAAACAAATTAAAAATGCAATCTTCAAATAATGTTTCATTGCACCTACCGAAGAACAAACATTTATCCCCAGTCCTCAAGCACGGGCATCTTTTTGACCTTGGCTCTGGCAGCCTCTTAGAGACCACTGCAAAGGAATGTAGATTTTTTCACTGGAAAGAAAAGGTGAACTCAGAAACGAATCCCATACCCATCTACTCTAGGCCACACCTATCTGCATCTCTTTCTTCCAAGACAAGAAGAAATGGCTTTCTAACTATTATTTTCAAGAAACCAGAGGTCTTTACAATTTGATACAGTCAGGGGAAGTCCTAGACTGTAAACCAACCTGTATAATAAAAAGAAGTGAGAGGCTTAAGAACCTGAGAACTCACAACTCAGAAACATGTAGCGTGTTTTAACTGCATGTTTTCAGTGTCCTAGTGTATGATGGTCTCACATGTTTGAGCATTTCTCTAGGTTATAATACCACCAAATAATTCTTGTCTTCTTTGAGGTATCAGGTGCAAATACAGGGACTCTGTGAGCTCACAGTCCCTCTCCATCAGCAGGTCTGCCATAACGGGGCATGGGCTATTTCAGGGCAAAATCAGTCTCTGTTTAAAGCAACTGTTGAATTGAACTAGAGTGATACTTCTTCATCTATGCTGGTTCTAAACTGTATGCTCCTAAAATACTGTAATATTGCTTGACTTCTGTGCTACAGTGATTTCAAGAGGGAAAAAAGGTCTACCAGATGCCAGCAAGGTGATGAAAATGTTTAAATAAGTTAGTTCAGTGAGATTTCAGCCATTCTAAATGCATATGCTGCTATTTTCAAGTTTAGTGTTTTCTCTTTTTCCTTAATTCTATTATAAAGCATAAACATCAACCTAATTGAAACTTATTGTTGATTTAAAAGAAGGTACATATTTACACATGTATATTTGTATTTAGGTGCATACCCTATTACATATTGACTGTTGTTTCCCCCCTTGATTGATTTTTTATTAGGACTAGAGGGAAAACTTATCAATTTATTTTCACCGTAATGGCTTCTGTTTGCAGACGGTAGGGTTTTTGGTACAAAGCATCATAATCTCTATGTCAGTTTTCCATGACTGCTAGAACAAATTACCACAAATGTAGTGGTTTAAAAAACACTTAATAACCTGACAGTGCTGTAGTTTAGAAGTCTGAAATGGGTCGCACTAGGCCCAAATTAAAGTGTCAGCAGGGCTGCGTTCATCTGGAGGTTCTAGGGGAAATCCTCTTTTCATTGTTTTTCTCCTTTTCCTGGAGGCTGCTCTCATTCCTTGGCCGTTGGCCCCTTCTGTCTTCAAAGCCAGCTCTGACTTCTCTGCTTCCCTCTTCCATCTTTTAAGCCTCCTTAAGATTACCTTTGGCCCAGCTAGAAACACCAGGATTATCCCCTTGGTTTGATGCTTAACTTAAACATACCCCTAGAGTCCCTTTTGCTACATAACCTAAAATATTTGAAGGTTCTGGGGATGAGGACATAAACATTTTTTTTCTGTTGGGGGGAGTATTATTCTGCCTACCACAATCTCATAAGAAATAAACGTGCCATCTTTTCTTACCTTCTGGAAGTGGCATAAACAGCATTGTATTGGTGGTTCTGCCACTCTCCTTGACTGGATACATTTTCCTCCATTTGAAATGCCATTACCAGATTACTTCAGTGCAAGAAAACAAAGCGATTTCCTTAAGACTAGAGGGCTTAATGTGTAGCTGTGTGGCAAGTAATTTTTCTGGGATTATGTTCAATACCTCCATCTGAAGCATGTGGTTAATAGGCCAAGTGCTGTGGTTCATGCCTGTAATCCCAGCACTTTAGGAGGCCAAGGCAGAAGGGTCTCTTGAGGCCAGGAGTTCAAGGCCAGCCTGGGCAACATATATAGACACCCATCTCTACAGAAAAAAAAAAAATTAACTGGGTAGGGTAGTGCAAGCCTGTAGTCCTAGGTACTTGGGAGGCTGAGGTGGGTGCATCTCTTGAGCCTGGGAATTCAAGGCTTTCAGCTTGCAGTAAGCTAGGATCACACCACTGCACTTCAGCCTGGGCAACAGAACAAGACTGCATCTACTTAAAAAATAGAATGTAGATAATCACATGCACTTTCTCTAGAGCCTAGAACTGATCTGGAAGTCAAAGAGCCCTGAACTCTGTACACTTTCTTCTACTTTGTAGAAGAAGGAGAAGTGTACTAACTGCCTCAGTGGGCCCTAGGAGCTTGAGTGCATAGATCCACCAATAAGTCTCATTTTAAAATTAAAACTTTACTTCTAAAAATACAAATTGCAGAAAAAATAATCTTAACTACACAAGAGAGAGAAGAAATATCTCATTTCCATCCCATATCAATACTTTATTCCCACCCCTGGAGATAGGTCATTTTAATCTCCATTTATGTTTATCTTGTTTTGCTTTTTCCTCTGCTCTGATGTTTGTTAGGCTTTGAATGGATATTTATTCCATCTTCTCATGAAGCCTACAAACATCTAATCATTCCTATCTATTTGGTTTTTCATTTTTAATAATTTATATTTAAATCTTGGCAAATTGAATGGTCTAATTTTGCCCTTTGAATGCCTATGCATTCAAGTTCTTTAGGCAGAATTTATCTCTTGTTTTTTTTAAATTCTATTTTGAGTTTTTATAAAAATGGATGTTTCTTATTATCCCCCAACCCATAATTTTCTTCAGTGAACTTTTTGTTTAATTTTCTTTTGCTTTAACATTTTATTTTTCAGACACCTCTCATTGAACCTCACGTTCCTCTTCGTCCTGCTAACACCATTACCAAGGTAATGGGCTGTAGGTGGGTTGATGAGCCATCGAGCTAGCTTCTTAAGTACCTCTGGAGGCAGTCTATGTCAGGGCATCACATCAGGAAGCCTCTGATGCATTTTCTAGAGAGAGCGAATATTCAGTGTTTCAGTTCTCAGCATAAACCAGTGACATGTCACATAAGTGAACAAAATAAATGTATTGAGTGAGTTACGTTTTCCAAGCCAGAGTCAGATTGGAAAGTGGTTTAAGGATTTGTTTGGTTTTTTTCCCTTCTATAAACACTTCTTTCTCCTCCCCTCCTTCCACCTGATTAAAATCCAGGTCCCTTCAGAGAAGATCCTCAAGGCTGGAAAAATTTTACGAAATGCCATTCTCTCTCGAGCACCTCACATGATAAGGGATAGAAAATACCACCTAAAGACATACAGGTATGTGTGCTAATTCTAAAGGCAGTGCCCTGCTCACATTCGTGTTTAGGGAAAATGGAACAGAAATGCTTCTCCCTGTTTTTCATGTGGGGGCGGCCCATTTTGTAGTGGCTTCAGGTTCTGGAAGGTTAGGTTTGTCTTAGATCCCAGATTACCTGTGGTTGTTTAATTATCCCGAATATTCCCAGCACCTCCTAAGCTAATTTGCTTGGATATTGGTTTAGTTGTGATGAACAAAGAGGAGAAAAATTTTCTCATTTCTGTTTGCTAGTGACTTTTTGGAAGCCTGGTAGATTTAGATCACATTCAACCAACATTGACTGCACACTTATTTATACTAAAAGACCCGTGCCAGGTATCTTTCAGTGTATTCACCCATTTCATCCATGTAATACTGCCAGACGTGTATGACCATTTTTCAGATAACAAAACTGAGGCTTGGAGAAATTAGCTATGCTTGTCCAAATCACAAATCAAGTGAGTGGCAGGACCAAGATTTAAACCAAGGTTGGTTGATTTCCAGATTCAGTGATCATTTCATTCATTCAGTCATTCACTTATTCTGCAAGTTTAGAACTTACTGGGTGCCGGGCACTATTGTGTTTCAAGCCCTAAGGATACAGCAGTGAACAAAATATGTGAAGTCCTTTACATAGCTTATTTTCTAAGGTAGGATTCCATCCGACCATGCACAACTCTGCATCACATATATATTCATATAGAATATGAATTCCTAACTATAGTTCTCAATGGAGTTAAGAAATGACCAAGATAAAGACTGAGGTTGCATGGTTAGCTGAACATTCTGGGATGACTGAACCATGGTGGGCCAGTTAAGAACTCGAGTCTAATCCTAACTTTTGATTTTATCAATTCAACAAGTGTTTAGGAACTAGAATTGCCAATATGTGGCACACAGCCCTTCACTGTCTCTTCCCAAACCCAGGGTTAGACATGACAGCCCTCTTTCAGCAATCAGTGAGACTGTCTTTCCCATCTAGCCCAGACATGACCTCAGAACCCATCAGCATTGGCATGAGTCAAAACCTATTTGATTCACATGAACCAAATTCATAAGACACACTGAAAATCTAGAATACAAATTTCAAAGTTACCAGAAAGGACGTATGTCTTCTACCAACTTTGACAGAACCTATAAAGGTTCTGGTTCAGGAATTTGAGCATAAATACGTGCTCAGTTAGTTAAATGTGATCTAGATCTGGTACTGTAGGGTTCACCTTAAAGCAAATCTACCGGGTATACATGCCTCCAGATCCAGTTTCCCTCTCAAGGACAGAGATAGAAAAAATACATTGCAGATTCTTCCTCTTCTGATTATTTTTTCTATACTCCATGAAAACTAATACTCTTCTGCTTGCATTTGGCAAGAATATGTTGAAAGACCAAAACTGACAGTGTGTTACATTTAGATGGGCCCCTTGTTGACAGAATTTTGGAAATGAGATGAGACTTGAAGAAGTACCTTAGTCTCATCAGTAGCACATTCCACATAAGACACATTCCATCTCTTAGGAGAGATTGATCACCTAGCCCATTTTATATTGATATTAACTACCTACTATTTTGGATGTTTACATTTGTAAGTCCTCCAACACTGGAAGTTGATTCTTTTTCTAGTCTGTGGCCCTTTTATTAGTCTGTTTTCACACTGCTGTAAAGAACTATCTGAGACTGGGTAATTTATGAAGAAAAATGGTTTAATCAACTCACAGTTCCACAGGCTTAACAGGAAGCATGGCTAGGAGGCCTCAGGAAACTTACAATCATGGGAGAAAGCCAAGGGGAAGCAGGCACATCTTACCATGGCAGAGCAGGAGAGAGAGAGAAGGGGGAGGTGCCATACCCTTTTACATGATCAGATCTTGTGAGAACTCACTATCACAAGAAACGCAAGGGGAAAATTTGCCCCCATGATCCAGTCCCCTCCCACCAGGCCCCTCCCCTGACACATGGGAATTACAATTTGAGATGAGATTTGGGTGGGGACGCAGCCAAACCATATCAGGCCCCCTACACACTGCTGTAATTTTAAGAAAAGTAAAGGTTAAAATCAATCAATCAACCAATGTGTCACATGTCCTCAGAGAGTTCAATGTTTTAAATTCATTCAGGAGATATCAAAGATCTCATATGGTTAAAGGACCTTTTTCTTTTCAAAGCTTCATTCCCGCCCCCCCCGCACCTCCCCAATTTAAGATGTGATTTCGCTTTGCCAAGTATTGACTTGCATTAGGGAAAATTCATTAAAATATGTCATGTTTGATGATAGATAATGGAAACTAGAAGTCAGAAGCCATAATCTCTTCCATGCTCCATCGTACTAAGATTTTAAACCCCTAAAATATATGTGTTATATCTGTTCTACACCCTGTGACACAAATTAGTGATCTGCTGGGAATAACCATTGGGCTCAACTGGAAGCCAGAAGCATGATTTCTTTTTTCTACAGGACACTCTGAGTTCCTTGTCCCAGATCTTATACTTGCCAGTTTCATCCTCTCTCTCCCTCCTGCTCCTCACTCCATTATATTATTGCTGCAGTATTAGGGGGCTGATGCCTCTCCAGGTGCAGCATAACCCCCCGAAGTCACTATCCTAGAGGTCTGCTGTCAATTCTAAATCATTTAGTGATCGTTAATGGAAAGGTTACTTGTGATTCCATCAGCTGCAAGTGGCACAGCGGTGTGTCTTTGTTCCCTATGCTGACTGCAAGATTCTTATACCCTTTGTAAGGACTCATCAGATGCTCTGGGATCATCTTGAGTCTGTGTGTTTTTCTTCGTAAAGACAATCATTGATAAAAAGCCAAATGAAATTGATTTTTGTGTATTTTTACATGATTTTTACCATTAATCAATTCTCAGGAAAGCAACATTCTGGCAGATCTTATGTTTGGTTTAGAATGATTTATAAATAGGTGACTGTAGCCCACTGAAGCTCTAATGTGCAGGTACAGCCTGTAGTAAGGGCAGTCCTGGAAATATAATGGTCTTCCCAGATGTACTGGGAAAGTATTCTGTGAAATATTCTGCGGTGAGGGTCAGCCTCAAATCAAGTAATCCCACGATTTCTCTGATAGATTTCAGAAGTCCAAGATTAAGATGATTAGAACTGGAAAAGGCATTAGAGGCCATCATTTGCTCCTCCTATTTTTTTATTTTTTACAGGCAAGAAAAGTGAGAACCAGAGAGTTGAAACCATGTGGCCAAAGTCACATAGCTAATAAGTAGCAGACCTAGTGCTGTATCTCATGTCTCCTGCCACTTCAAGACTGTTCCCAAAGTGGCACAGCACCATGAGTCTCCTCCAGTTTCAACTAGAGAGGAGCTCCCTAGCCCACGCCCCAGAGGTGGTACCGTCCTTTGCATGGGAGGGGAGGTCACCAGTGACTCAGTCCCAGCTGCAGGCAGCCAGCTGCTCTGTGACTCCCTGCCTTGTTCCATCATCCCTTGGGATTGATCCATTGCTAGGACTTCAAGATTCCATTTCCTCTCTTGAAGCATCATGCCATAGACCCCTGCCCTTCTCTCACCCCATGGGCAGTATCAGTATTTCCTAATATGTGTGTGTGTGTGTGTGTGTGTGTGTGTGTGTGTGTGTGTGTGTGTG